>NC_072389.2:21807999-22111030 GCF_028885625.2 Pongo pygmaeus | reverse complement strand
TGTAATCCTAGCACTTTGGGAGTTCAAGGCAGGAGGATCACTTGAGGCCACAAGTTTGAAATCAGTCTGGTCAACATAGTGAGATCCTATCTCTCCAACAGACAAAGTTTAAAATTAGCCAGGTGTGGTGGCATGCACCTGTAGTCCCAGCTATAGCTATTGGGGATGCTGAGGCAGGAGGACACCTCGAGTGCAGGAGTTTGAGGCTACAGTGAACCATGATCACACCACTGCACTCCAGTCTGGGAAACAAAGCAAGACTCTGTCTCAAAAAAACATGAAAATGAAAAAGAAAAATCTCTAAAAAATGCAATTGGAAAAAAAAAACAAGAAATACAATTGGGATAAAAAATTTTAACAATAAAAATTAATACAGTGGGTTGGGTGTGGTGGCTGATGCCTGTAATCCCAGCACTTTGGGAAGCTGAGGCAGGCAGGTCCCTTGAGGTCAGGAGCTCAAGACCAGCCTGGCCAACATGGTGAAATGCTGGCTCCACTAAAAATACAAAAATTAGCTGGGTGTGGTGGCACATGCCTGTAATGCAAGCTACTTGGGAAGCTGAGGCAGGAGAATCGCTTGAACCCAGGAGGCGGAGGTTGCAATGACCGAGATCACACCATTGCACTCCAGCCTGGGCAACAGAGTGAGACTGCATCTCAAAAAATAAAATAAAACAAAACAAAATAAAATAAAATAAAATAAAATAAAAGTAGTATTATAAAAGGTATTTCATATGAGAAATGCTACATTTAGTGGAAGAAACAGCTTATCAAAATAATACAGTTTAAAGGGAATTTTAATAAAGTATCAATAAATCTGCTATAATATTTCTTTAAAAAATAGAGATAATAGACAAATAGAATGATGAAGAGACAATATTTAATGATATAATTGCTTAGAATTTCCTAGATTTTAAGAAAGACAGAAGTCTCTGTTTCAAAATGCTCATTGAGTTCTAGACATTTTAAAAAATAAAACAAAAAGCATAAAGAAAAATCCTAAAAGTTATCATAAACAAAAATATGACTACCTAGAAAAATGTGAAAAATCAGATTAACATCATATTTCTCACAAGAAATATTGGATTCAAGAAAACAAAGTCAAGTCCTCAAAGTGATGAGGGACAAGAATATTGAATCTGGAATTCTATAACCAAGTTATTAATCAGTAATCAGTTATCAGTTATCCTCCTATAATCAAATGACCAATCATTAATCAATGAAATAAATATATTTTCCAACACAAAATGATTCTGAAACTTTAACACTTAGAGATATTCACTGGAAAAAAAGAAAAAAAACTACTAAAGAATGTACCTAAGAACTAATATAAATACAGAAGTAGTGAGATGTAAGAAGCAATAATGATTAAATAAATCAGTAAAGCTTACAAGAGAATCTAAACAAGGATTGATTTCAAAATAGTGGTTTTATGTATTTAATTACAAAATGACATAAAAACTCCAGACACAAGATATGTGTGTAGGGAAGGGGAGGCAGGGTTATGGTAATGGAGTGGGGAGAGCACAGGTATTACAGAGATAGGATACACTGCTAAAAGGAGCTTTGTTTCTGTTCCCAACCCAGAACCCTAGAAAGTTCTATCATAGGAAAAAGTAAACTGGAAACAGGACAACCTTCAAAGGGTATAAAGCCCTGGTTCAAGTTATTTCAATTCCTTGTTAGATAAAGATCACCTGTTGCTAACCTAGCTGTCTTCTAGAAGCAAAAATAAGACAGCTAAAATCATCCAGTTGGAAGAGTGTTACACTGAAGATCTAGAAGCAAAAATTATCCAATAATAATTTTTAAAGGGGATTTTAACAAACAGTATCAATAAATCTACTACAATCTCAAATTATATCCACAACCTTTCTTCCATAATATACAGCACAAACTTTAAAAGTAACTAAGAATAGAAAAAACAAAATTTAATGACAACCCAAAAAAGTGAAAAAAAATAGACATTATAAACATAATGACAGGAAATCCAGATATTGGTATTAACTGATGAAAATATAAAAACTTAAGTACACCATTATTACCTCCTACAACCCTGGCCTTGGCTTCAGTCTTGTTTCCCCGCAGGAGGGGCCTAGCAACACCTTATGCTATTCCTATGATTATAACACAAGTATTGGAACACTTTGCCTCGGGCACTGTTTTTCAGAGAACTTGGAACAAGATTAAAATGTTCAAGAAATCAAATTATAAGATGGGGAATTTCACTGGAAACAAGCTATAACTAAAATGGAAATTCTAGGAATAAAAGATGCAATGATTTAAATCAATATCTCAATGGACGAACTTAAAAGTGGATTAAAATAGACTTTGGCAAGTATTTTATAAAGAGCCAGATAGTAAATATTTTAGGTTTTCAGGCTGCATGGTTTCTGTTGCAACTATTCAATTCTGCTAGTATAGTGCAAAAGTAGCCATTGACAATGTGTAAACAGATAGGGGTGGCTGTTCTGATAAAACTTTATTTACAAAAACAATGATGGCCTGCTGGTCGTAATCTGCTGATCCCTGAATTAGACACACCTGAGCAGAGGATCAGTAAAATGACAGTAAAAAGAAAGTGGAAATTAGACAAATTGGATACAGGTAAAGGTAGAATTACAGTCCTTACAGTCCCAGAAATACATAACAAAGAGCTTGGGAGAGAAGTTAATCTGAAGAGATAATAAATGAGAATCTGTCAAAAGTGATGGTGGATCTCAAGCCACAGATTCATGAGACACCTGGACTTCAAGCTGAAGAAAGGCACTAATTACACCATAGCCCAATTGATGAAAACTCAAAACAAAGGGAACGCACTTAAAAGCAGATGAAGAAAAAGGACAAATTACCTTCTAAGGAACAAAAAGAAGACTGATAGCTGACTTCTCCACAGAATAAACTGAAGTCAGAAGACAATAGGGAGATATCCTCAAAGTGCTGAAAGAAACGTTTTATAATCACAGAAGGGTCAATTCACTAGGAAGATGCGATGATTCTAAATGTGAACATACCTAACAACCTAGCCTCCAAATAGATAAGGCACAATGCACAGTCACGGGGTAGTTTTAGCACATCTCTCATGATAGAATAAGCAGACAAAAATCAGGAAGGCTATAATTTGGAATAACACAATTACTAAACATGACCTAATTGACATACATAGAACATTGTATCCAACAACAGAAGACTACACATCACATTCTCCCAAACTTTGTTATATTCTCAGCCACAAACCAAGTTTTATAAATTTTGAAATATTGAAATAATATGGAGTATGTTCTTTGACCACAGTAGAATTAAGCTATAAAAATAAATTTTAAAATGATTACTGGAAAATTCCCTCATGGTTGGATGTTATACTTCCAAATAATCCACAAGTCAAAGAATATGTAATTACAAAACTTACAAAGTAATTTAACTGAATGATGAAGGAAAACATTTCATATCAAAATTATTAAATTAAATATAAGGTATGCATTGAGAGAAATTTTTAGACTTAAATGTATATGTTTTAGGGAGAAAAGATGAAAATTAATGATTTCATAATCCATCTCAAGAAGTTTAGGAAAAAAACAGCCTATGGGATCTAAAGAGGTAAGAGTGGACATAATAAAGATAGGAGCAGACATTAATGATAAGGAAAGAAAACTAGAGTAAAACAGTTATGAACCCAAAAGTTGTTTCTGTGAAATGTCTAATAAAATTGATAACCCTCTGATGTGACTGAGCAAGTAGAAGAGTAGGCACAAATAGTCAATATCAGGAATGAGAAAGAGGACATACTACAGGTTGTTCAGAAAGTGAACGAACAATAAGAGGATGCTATGAAAAGTATGCCAATAACTTTTTAAAAGTTATTTGAAATAGGCAAATTCATTGAAACTAAATGGACATAAGAAATAAGAAAATCTAAAGAATCTGTATCTTTCAAAGACATTAAATGCATAATTCTAAATATTTCCTGGTGCACACTGCCAAACATTTAAAGAAAAAAAAAATGGCACCAATCGTATGCAAACTATTGCAGAGAATAAGAGGAAACACTTCTAAACTTGTTTTATAAAAGCAGAATAAAATGCCAAGACCTGAAAAAGGCATTCCAAGAAAACAAACAAGCAAACCCTTTCTTGCACGTAGGTACCAAAACGACAACAAAAACCTTAAGTGAAATAATTTAAAATCACATCCAGTGATATATAAAAGGATACACCTTTTAACAAACAATAATTAATATTAACAATAAATTCTTTTTTTTTTTTTTAAATGGAGTCTCGCTCTGTCACCCAGGCTGGAGTGCAGTGGCGCAATCTTGGCCCACTGCAACCTCCACCTTTCAGGCTGAAGCGATTCTCCTGCCTCAGCCTCCCAAGTGGCTGGGACTACAGGCCCATGCTACTACACCTGGCTAATTTTTTGTATTTTAGTACAGACAGAGTTTGACCGTGTTAGCCAGGCTGGTCTCGATCTCCTGACCTCATGATCCGCCTGCCTCAGCCTCCAAAAGTGCTGGGATTACAGGGGTGAGCCACCACGCCTGGCAACTAACAATAAATTCTAATCGAAAAGAACAATGACTAGGTAGGTTTATCACAGGAAGAAACAGTTGGTTTAACATTTGAAAAATCAATGTCATTTATTACATTAAAAAGGAAAAAGGAGAAAACCATGTGATCATCTCTAAAGATGCAGAAAATGCATTTGATAAAGCTCTGTGCTTGTACATAATGAAGCAAACTAGAAAAAGAAAAATATTCTTTCACCAAATAAAATATCTATAAAAAATGTTATAGTAAAAACCATATATAATGGTGAATTATAGGGAACTTTTCTCCTGAAGTGAAATGCATAACAAGGACAGCTGCCATCTTCATTATTTGCAGATGTCACAATTGTGTATGTATACAATCCAAAAGAATTCACAAACTATTAGTATTAATACATGAATATAGTAAGAATATAATGTCAATACACAAAAATCAATATTTCCACACCCCAGAAACAAATAGAAACTGAAAAAAATACCATTTATAGTAACACCAAAATAACCAACACCTGAAAATAAATTTAATAAAAGATATTAAAGACATAGAGTAAAAATTATGAACATTACTGAGAGAAATTTTAAAAGAACTAAAAAATGTATGGATATGCCATATTGATGAATTGAAAGACTTAGTATTGGAAAATGTCAATTTTCCTTAAATTGACATACAGATCCAATGCAGTTCCAATCAAAATCCAGCAGATTTTTAAAAACAGACAAGCTGATTTCAACGATATAAGAATGCAGTGTCAAGGAAAGCAAAGATAATCTGCAAGAACAAAGCTGAAACTTACACTTCCAGATATCAAGACTTATTTTAATGCTACAGTAGATATATCACAATGGTTTTGGCACAAATAAACAAACAGATCAATGAAACAAAGTAGGGTCCATAAATACATTGTTATTACCAGACTTCAGAGAAATAGGCAACAGATCATTCCTCACCTAATGGCTCTAGGTCAATTAAACAGTCATATAGAAAAAATATTGATTCTATTATACCTCACAATGTATACAAACTAATTTCTAGATGGATTATAGCCTTTGGTGTGAAAGGAAAAACATTAAGGCTTCCAAACACAAACATAGAAGAATATCTGAAGGGCTGGGCATGTATTCCCAGGACTTTGGGAGACCAAGGTGGGAGAAATGCTTGAGCTCAGAAGTTTGAGACCAGCCTGGGCAACACAGCTGGATCCTGTTACTACAAAAAAAAAATTTTTTTTTTTTTAATTTGGCCAGGCACAGTGGCTCACACCTGTAATCCCAGCAGTTTGGGAGGCTGAGGTGGGTGGATCACTTGAGGTCAGGAGTTCAAGACCAGCCTGGCCAAAAGGGTGAAACCCTGTCTCTACTAAAAATACAAAACACTTGCTGGGTATGGTGGCATACACCTGTAATCCCAGTTACACAAGAGGCTGAGGCAGGAGAATAGCTTGAACCCAGGAGGTGGAGGTTGCAGTGAGGTGAGATCATGCCACTGCACTCCAGTCTGGGCGACAGAGCGAGACTCAAATAAATAAATAAATAAATAAATATCCAGGCATGGTGGCGTGCACATGTAGTCCCAACTACTTGGAAGGCTGAGGTGAGAGAATCACTTGAGCCCAGGAGGTCAAAGCTGCAGTAAGTCATGATTGTGCTACTGAACCCCAGCCTGGGCAACACAGCAAGACCGCATCTCAAAAAAAAAAAAAAAAAAAAAAAAAACCACGAACAAACAAAAACAAAAAGAAGAATTTCTTCATAATTCTGGATGAGGCAGATTTCTCAACCAGAATACAAATAGCACTAAGTAAAATGTTAAAGACCGATAAACTACACTACAGTAAAATTCAGAACTTCTGTATAGGGAAACTGATAGCCCTAAATACATTCAATGGAGAAAAAAATGGAAATAGAATGAATTAAGAATTCAGCTCTAGCAGCTGAAAATATAACACCAAAATAAATCCAGACAAAGATAAAAGAAATAAAAACTTATATAAATAGAAATGTAAAAAAACCTCTGCATTAATGAACAAAACAAAAATCTAGTCGTTAGATGTCTCAGAGACAATGTTTGGATGGTCTGAACAAAACAACAACTATGCAAGGAACCAATAAACGAGTTTAGGAATGAAAGAGACATTGTTATAGGTAAAGAGGAGACTGTTTTTAACAATAAGGGAATACCATGATTACATTTGAAGAGCTAAGTTTCAAAAATGAGATGAATTGGATACTTCTCTAGAAAAATGTAAATTTCAAAATTGGCTAAAATAATAAGCCTAAGAGAAACATAAATGGTTTCTAAGTCTTCTCCATTACCACCGAAAAGAAAAATAAGAAAAGAAAAAAAAAAGAAAGAGAAAAGGCATTAAGCTAGATGTGTTACAGAAAGAGAAATCCTAAGCATAGTAGACACATTCCATTCCCTACCAGCATCCATTTCTCCTTTCCATTCTACAGACACTCAATTTTGTTCATGTTCATTCCTCCCTCCTGTGTCTTACATGTACATCCTGATTGTTTTTTTTTTTTTTTGAGAAGGAGTCTCGCTCTGTCACCCAGCCAGAGTGCAGTTGTGCAATCTCGGCTCACTGCAACCTCCGCCTCCTGGGTTCAAGTGATTCTCCTGCCTCAGCCTCCCAAGTAGCTGGGATTACAGGCGCCTGCCACCATGCCCAGCTAATTTTTGTATATTAGTAGAGACGGGGTTTCACCATGTTGGCCAGGATGGTCTCGTTCTCCTGATCTCGGGATCTGCCTGCCTCAGCCTCCCAAAGTGCTGGGATTACAGGCGTGAGCCACCGCACATCCTGATTGTTCTAAGTGAATCACCATGCTCACATTTACCTTGCTAGTGGCAGGACCAATGAGTGTTCTGCTCAGATACACAACTGCAAAGGGTGTCACTGGCCAACAGCCCCAGTTCTGGGTCAAGCTTCCCATGGGATTCTCCTAGCCAGTGACTAAGCACAGCAAGGGTATTGAAGGCAGAGCCATTCTTGGGAGACACTGGAGGCCTATGATGAATGACATTGGCTCAGGGTTTCCTCTCCAGCTTTGCTGAATTCTCCTAGAACCTACTGCATTTAAGATGCTTGCATCCAACCTTCCTTCCTTCCCTCTCTCCTTCACTCATGGTCAGATTTTCAGTGCAATCTGATGGCTCTCTCAGCATCACCCTGCTTTCTCTCCCTCTTTTTTCTCACAGGCATTTCCTAAATAAGTTTCTTGCACTTCTCATCCTGCCTTGCATTTGATTCTTAGAGGACCCAGATGAACACAGCAGTGGATGGTATAGAGTGGGCACGTGACCCAATTCTTGTCGATGAGAGGTGGTAAAAGGTCTACTGTGGAGTTTCTGAGGTTTCCTCGCTGAGAAGGTCCACAAGAAAGAAAATGGCCCACTGGGCTTCCGGGGATCACATCATCTTGTCCACATGTGACACCTGGATCAGTGCCTTTTACTTCCAGTGCAGGGCAAATATACAGCAACTGACTCAAATCCATGCACGATATCCTCAAACGGGCCCTAATTGCTGCCAGTGGGCACACTCTCTTTCCCCTAGTCCCTCGACACTGCCATTGTTGTCTTGCTGCACGTTCTCGGTGGTGTGGCTGGGACCCCATCCAATCCTTGGCTGGCTTAGAGCTCTGCACTAGGGAGACCATCGGCTTTATTGTTCATGCCAGGATGGCTCTGAGAGTGAAAGGAGGAGCTACTAACAATTCAGCTGGGGTCACAGGCACAAACTGGGCCTTTTCTGCACAAAATAGAACCCATAGTCTCTCTACCTACACCTCTCTGCTGAAGGGTCATTTTGCCACCACCTTGTCACCCCCTGGCCAGTCAAGAGTACATTAAATTTTCTAGATGTCTTCCATTACCACTCAGGAACTGAAGGAGACTCCGGGGAGCTAAACCCAGACTCAACCTGTGACTGAACATTTCAGGGCACTAATTCCACCTTCACTCTCGTGCGGCTTCTCTGGGTTGCTGATGGAGGTGGGATTTCTGTGAGGTGCTTTCCTCTGGGAGCTCTGCCTGGGAAGGGAGCAAAAGCTCCTTTTCTGCTTTTGGCTCTCCCTGAAAGCCTCCCTGCCCTGGAGAGCGACCACCATCATGAAACATGACTCGCTGCCCGCTTCCTTTGTCCTGGCACCAGGAGAGGGAGAAGGCTTTCCACATCCTGGCTGGACATGCCCTGTGTGCACATCCTCCTGAGGACACTAGACTGAGGCGCAGCCTTGCTGGAGAAAGGAGCAACCTCTCCATGTTACAGAAGATGTGCTATGGGTTAGGACCCCAGGCTTGGCCCTGGAAATGTTGTGGAGACTAAATCAATTTGGAAAATCTTCATCTCTCTCCACTAAGAGTGGCTTTCAAAACAAAAGACTAAGCTAAAAATAATAATAACCCTACTTTAATCATGAAAAGATGAACATGAATGCTTTCTCCTGCACTCCAGCTAATTACTCACCTGCCATACCACTGCTGTCAAGTCCGCAGGGCAAACAGCTCTGCTGACAAAGGAGATGGTGAAGTACAGAGAATGGCAAAAGTGAAATGCACATTGACATTTGCAAAAGTGTATTAGCACTGTTTGATGAGGAAAATGAGTTTTATAATAAAAGTATGTGGCCAGGCATGGTGGCTCACACCTCTAATCCAGCTCTTTAGGAGGCTGAGGCGGGAGGGTTCTTGAGCTCAGGAGTTCAAGGCCAGCCTGGGTAACATAGTGAGACTCTGTCTCTACAAAAAAATTAAAAATTAGCTGGCTGTGGGGTTGTGTGCCTGTAGTCCCAGGTAGTTGGGAGGCTGAGGCCAGAGGATTACTTGCAGCCTGTACTTGGCCTGGGTGACAGAGCAAGACCCTATCTCAAAAACAAACAAACAAAAAAGGTCAATGGTATTCAAATTCAACTACTTGACTTGGCCACTTCAAAAGAATTTCCAAAATTTATGAAATAGATTTTTATATAAAACTATTCATAGTATGTCTACATTTATACATGTATCTTAGCTGTGAATGCTGGTAATTACTAAAGCAGTATATGAATTGCTTTAACCAAGAAATTTCCTTCAACAGACCACATTACAGTAAAATATGCAATATTCTAAAAGTTTCTGCCTTTGGAATGGACGACAAATGCTTAGGATGAGACAGAATCCCAATGATTGTAAGGCATGAGGAAATAGGTAAATTTTCTTTTCTGCTGGCACTGTTATGGGTTGAATTGTGTGCCCCCAAAACAACATGTTGAAAGCCTAGCCCACCGTAGCCCACAGTATCTCAGAATACTATCTTATTTGGAAATACAGTCTTTGCCAATGTAGTTAGGGTAAGGTAACTGGGAGGACTTAATCCATTATGAGTGGTGTCCTTATAAAAAGGGGAAATTTGGACTGGCCAGGTGTGGTGGCTCATGCCTGTAACTCCAGTACTTTGGGAGGCAGAGATGGGTGGATAGCTTGAGCCTAGGAGTTCAAGACCAGCCTGGCCAACATGGCGAAACCCCATCTCTGCTAAAAATATAAAAATTAGCCCAGCAGGGTGGCGTGTGCATGTAGTCTCAGCTACTAAGGAGGCTGAGGCAGAAGAGTTGCTTGAACCCAGGAAGCAGAGGTTACAGTGAGCCGAGATTGTGCCACTGCGCTTCAGCCTAGGTGACATAGTGAGTCTCTGTCTCAAAAAAAAAAAAAAAAAAAAAGGCATGGGAGAAATTGAGAAATTTGGACCCAGAGCCAGACACGCACAGAGGGAAGATGATGCCTGAAGTCTAAGAATTGAGGTGAGAGGCGTAAGACAGCTTCTCCCTCACAGCCCTCAGAAGAAACTGATCCTGCCAACACCCTGATTTTGGACTTTCGGGCTCCAGAACTGTGGGACAATAAATTCGGCTGTTTAGGCCACTCAGCTATGGTACTCACTAACAACAGTCTTGTGAAGCTAATACAGGCACTGACTCTAAAACTGTGTCTTGCAGAGTTTTGAAACACCTGTGAATGTGTAAATGTAGCCTCGATCTGCACCGCATTGCAAGCCTCCAATGTGTTCTTTGAGAGAACGAAGACAGGCAGTTTCAAATCCTCTATCCCCACATAAGGTAAATATACTATCATAACTCCCCACAAAGAAAAGAGGCTAATGAGTTGACAGCATAAAAGATATCTAGAGCTGAGGAAACTGAAGACAGAGATTGTACAACTGGGGACTAGTAGAAAAGCAATCAGAAAACATTTTCCTGAAGAAACACAAAATATGAGAGTGGAAAAAACATGAATCCCTAAGAAGACAACTGGCTGAAAAAGGAAGATTTCAGAGCCCAAAGAAGAGAAACGTTTTCTTCTCCCTGAAGATATATATATATTTTAAAAGATGAGAAAAGCTACCAATAGTAGTTAAAAATTAACCATGGAAAGATGTCTTTATCCAAGTAATTTAATTTTATTTTTTTAGATATCCTCATGGGAATATACTTAAAATTGATATTCACAAACATCTACTCATAGATGCAAATATTCAGTAAATTCTCACTGAATGAATAGCGTCTATCTCGCTGTCAATCAATGAAGCACATGGCATCAGCTACTGTACTTAGCCGAGACTCACTACTGCTACCTGGTGGCAACATGCGCATATTGAAGAAGCAGGGCCCTAATGCAAAATACCCCTTAGTGCTATAACAAGGGTCATCCATGAAAAACAGGTCATTGAGGGCTGGGCATGGTGGCTCACACCTGTAATCCCAGCAATTTGGGAGGCTGAGGCAGGAGGATTGCTTGAGGTCACGAGTTCAAAACCAGACTGGGCAATATAGTGAGGCCCTGTAGCTACATACAAATAAAAAAAAAAATGAAAAAAGGGAAACAGGATTTTCGGGAAAACAAGCATATACAATGAGAAATCCACTGGAAGAAGGAGATGTGCAATTTTCAAGAATGGTCCAACCATGAAAATATAGCTTCTTAAAGAGTAGAAAAAAGAAATTTTTTTCTCATTGGTACAGTGAGATGCTAAGCTGCAAAATCTGAGCAACAATACCTATAAGACCACCTAACATCCCATTGATGTCTACATATGTCACTCTTTATGTAAGAATACAGCAGTGTTCAACAGTACAGTTATCAAAAGCCCATGAAGTAGGTCTACTACATGAACTGTAGCAAAGCGTGTGCCTCCACCTGGCTCAGCGCACCCACAGCTGTGCTAAATGAGCACTGAATATGCAGGGCTGGTAGTCACCGCCTCATCCTCTCTCAGGCGGAAGCCAGGTCTCCCGTTTATAGACTAGCTTCTGTTGGTTGACTGGAATGGAAAGAGATACAATGAAACACAGGGACATAGGGCTGACTGTCATCAGTGACCTCACAGGCACTTTTAACCTCCCACTCAAAGTACAGCCATAACTTGATTGTGTGACGGGCCAGGAGGAGATGAATGGAAGCAAAGAGTTCCTTATCTTAGCAACAACACAGGCTGGGAAATACTACAATGTTTGGAACCAAAAAAAAAAAAAAAAAAAAAAAACAAAGGAACTGATGGAAAAGGATACTTCCTAGAAACCCACATTATTTGGACAAGCTCCCAAGTCAGGAAAAAAACAACATCAGAGCCATTCTGACTTCATCATAAGCGTCTCCAATTTTGCCACATTCTCCCCCACTAAGTACACCACATCCATGAGGGACAATTGCCGTAGGTATGAAAATGAGGCTCCATTTATGCATGAGTCAGACAGTTGTATGTAACACCCTCTTTGATAAACGTATTTTTCAAAACACCTTTTCAGTCTGGAGAGATCAAAAGCTTTCCAGGAGTTGAAGTCAAAGTCCAGAACTGTTTATTAAATCTGAGAGAGTCAGAACTCAGAGACAGGAACATAGAGGACTGAATATGAATGCAGACAGTGTACACCGAACATGCTGTTAAAATGTACTCTATTGGCTGGGCGCGGTAACTCACGTCTGTAATCCCAGCTCTTTGGGAGACCAAGGCAGGTGGATCATTTGAGATCAGGAGTTGGAGACCAGCCTGACCAACATGGTGAAACCCCATCCCTACTAAAAATTAAAAAAAAAAAATTAGCCAGGTATGGTGGTGCATGCCTGTAATCCCAGCTACTCAGGAGGAGGCTGCAGTGAGCTGAGATCGTGCCACTGCACTCCATCCTGGGTGACAGAGTGAGACTCCATCACACACACACACACACACACATTTTCTTTTAAATGTACTCTATTAAAAGGTGAATACATAATTCGGACAAGAAGGTGTAAAGTAATTTTTAATTATGCACGTGATATGTGAATTCATTCTTCCATTTACTTTTTATTATTTATTTTTTAATTATTTTTTTTTGAGACGGAATCTTGCTCTGCTGCCCAGGCTGGAATGCAGTGGTGCGATCTTGGCTCACTGCAACCTCCGCCTCCTGGGTTCAAGTGATTCTCCTGCCTCAGCCCCCCGAGTAGCTAGGATTACAGGTGCGCACCACCACACCCGGCTACTTTTGTATTTTTAGTAGAGACAGGGTTTCGTCATGTTGGACAGGCTGGTCTCGAACTCCTGACCTCAGGTGATCCACCCGCCTTGGCCTCCCTAAGTGCTGGGATTATAGGCATGAACCACCACACCCAGCCACATTCTTCCTTTTAAACATTATTTTAAGAATTAGATATTATAAAATGTTATCCCCTCTAAAATAGTCACTGTTTTTTTTAGTGTTTCCATTTTGAAATGTATCCTTCCAAATTATTTTTAAAAATATACATATACATATATGTGTGTGTACATACAAACTCATAGAAATATGCAGTTTACATGTGTTTTTATAAATGGTATCAATAAACAATATATTGTTAAGATCTACTGATGCTGATACTGTAACCAAACAGTATCTTGAAATACTAATCTTTGTGGGTACTTTCATCATTTCATCATTGTATTAATATCTCCTATTCAGTCAAGGACCTCCAAGTTGACTTGAGAAGAATACAGATTCTCTGAGTAGTAATTAAAAGAGAACAAAAAGTGTGTGTGTGTGTGTCTGTGTGTGTGTGTGTGTGTCTGTGTGTGTGTGTGTGTGTGTGTGTGTGTGTGTGGTGTATATTTTCTACTTGAGAATCACATAGGAAGGCCCTAAGGAGGGCAAGAAAATAGAATTTATGCCATAACAATAGACCAGAGAGACTTTAAAAAAAAAAGGTAATTATGGCTTCCCCAAAACCTTTCATAATATGACTGCCTAAGAAGACTACTGGATCAATGCTTTAAGGATGTGACACAGAAGTCAGAAACATAACTGTCTGTGGCGGCTAGGCAGATGATATAAATGCCCAGATCAGGATGAATGGCAACCAACCACTTACGCCTTTAGTGTTAGGGACACAATACATAGTGGTGTGGACCACGGCAGACCCGAGACTGGAAGGCAGCTGTTCCCCAGTTACAGTCACTTATTGCTATTGTAAAATGCAAGCTCTTCCCATTTTTACAGAGAAGCAGAAGAAAAAAAAAAAAAACCTGATCTTCTGATGTAAAAATCTCTCAATTTTTAAGTGTTGATTATTCAAAATCCAAAGTTTCAGAAACAAAACAATACACTGTGCAGGCCAACACTTGGCAGGTCCCACTGCAGGCTGAATTTGTATCTCAGGGATTGGGATGAGTTAGCAACTCTCATCTACCTCCGTGCATGCTCCTCTGATGACACAACTGATGTCTCAGTGAAACATTCCGTGACAAATTAATATGTAGAACAGAGACAGCTTTTTAAAGCTAAAGGGTTTTTTTCATACAGAAAACTATAACTGGTAATTGGGGCTATTTTTTAGCTTCCATTTACATTTTGGAATGGGTTTCTGAAACAGGATAAGGCAAAACCACACACTGAACTATCTTTTTCATTTCTTAGGCATTTTCAAATTTATCAGAAGAGTATCTAACTGTGTCACCTTGGAAATATATTGGCCACTATACTTCATGTCCTCTGAATGAGGGAAGATGCCCCAGCAGCATCCAGAAAGGGGACATAGGCTCATGGTTCCAGAGAAGAAGAGTTCTTCTGAAGGTATCTTGTGACAAGTATCTGTCATAGAACATCTGGGGAAGCAAATCCTGATCTTGAATCAGCCCACTGCAAGACTGCATGTTCTAAGGGCTGAAGGTTGAAGTAAAGATGCCTTAAGGATAACCATCTTAAAGGAGGGTAAGAAATGAGCCCCTGTTGTCTCTGCTCTCCTTTGCAAGAAGACATGCAGCGGCACAATACTGGTTTAGGATATGGTGCATTTAACCATCGGCCATTTTCACCAAACTCTATCTGAAACTGAACACAGCTACTCGGGAGGTTGAGGCAGAAGGATCACTTGGGCCCAAGAGTTCAAGGCTATGATTGCAGCCACTGCACCAGCCTGAGCAACACAGGGAGACCCTGTTTCTTAAACCAGCAAACAAACTGAACAAAGCAACCAGAGATTATAAATACAGAATCAATCCTTCCCCCATAAAAGTGAAGTTTGTTCTTTAACTGTCAGGGTTAGGAGCAGAAATTTAAGAGTGCTGAACAATTTTTAAGAATGGACTGCCAATATGGAAATATTGATGACACATGCTCTGTATAAAAAACAATGATTGATGACCTCTTGCTAAACAAACTTATTGTTTTAAAAATCAAGATGTTCTGGGATTCAGGTACATGAAGTTTATGAAGAAGATCATCCTACCTTGAAGATGAAATCAGCCATCAGAGGTCCTGGAATCTTAAAAGTTTGCCTTTCGGAGCCCTCTGAAATTCCACTGTTGTGTTTGCTATGACAAAGACTCCGGGGCTGTTAAAGCTGTGTTCTCCTTTGCTTCCTTGAAGTGTTTTTGATTCAATAACTAAAATTAAAATATACGATTCAAATAAGAAACAATCTTAAAGGCATTTTATTACAAAAGACATTTTAGCAAGCACAATGTCAGTATATGATATCAAAACAATGTCAAAATAGCCACTCAGTTTACAAACATTAATTGATATTGGTGGAATAGATATATCAGATTTTTAATTGCCCATAAAAAAGGAGCTAACAAGGGTGGCAGGCCCAAATAGTTCTACTTAATTCTTTGGAGCCATTTCTAGCATAAGGGGAAAGAGAAAACTTTTCTTTCTTTATATGTTTTCATGATTTAGCTAATACTCAAAGTAAAGCTATGTTCACTCATTTTATTTCTTGTTCAAAAGATCTTATGCCTACTCTTTTAGACAAAAATCACAGCAAATTTCAAATTTGCTTTTTATCAAACAAAACTTTTCATTTTGAAATAATTCTAGATTAACAGGAAGTTGCAAAAATAGTATAGAGAGGTCCTTTGTAAACTTCATTCCCTTTTGTCTAATGTTTACATGTTACAAAAGCATAGTTGAATATCAAAACCAGGAAATTGCCACTGGTACAATATGTGCATAGAGTTCAATGCCATTTTATCACCCACCACCACAGTCAAAATACAGAACCACTGCATTGCCACAAAGACCTCCCTTGTGCATGAAACCCCTTTATTCGAATTTGCTTTCACATGAACAAAAGTGCTTTTAAGATTTCCTACAGAAAAAAATGTTGGCTTATCACAGTTTAAACAAAAAAGCATTTCTACTTCATTTAAATTTCTGTCTTTCCTCCCTCTTTCTTTTCTTTCTTTTATTTTCTAAGTGTCACCATACTTAGTAGATCTGGTTTCATGTTGACAGAGGCAATAAAAAATGTATATACAGCTAGGTTCTGGGGCACCTGCGTTTCTGGCCCTGTATTTTTCTCTAACTTTCTGCCTTGGGTTTTCATTGCCTCATATCTAAAATGAGGAGTCAGAGCAGACAATCTCTCAGGTCCAACTCTATTCTAAAACCCACACTTGATTCAGTGATATCATACCAGTCTTTAACAATCTCAAACAAAGAACACAGAAGAACCAAAACTCCGTTGAGGGTCAAAAATGGAAAGCTGATAAAATGCGACAAAATAGTCTGGCATTAGGGAGCTTCCATCCATAGCCTGCTGGGCTTTGATTGTTTTCATTTGCTGGATTTTTCTCTGTCACTGGAGCAGCTGCAGGAATTCAAGTGCCCTGGGCAGACTGCGTAACAGGCATTAGGAGACATCCCTGATCATCCCTGACAGGCAGGCTGGGAACTTTCCTGGGAAAATTCAAAGGCTGGACATGAGCTACTTGATCTGGAGGAGTCACTAGCGGTCGAAGAATAATGCTGGCTACTTTTAGGCATACAAAACCCCAACCACTTTGGCCCTGATCTCCATGACCGCAATAGATTTTTGGAAAGTGTGAGATTAAATTCATTTCCTAGTTCCAATGAAGACATAAAACTGAGTGTTACAAAGTGAGTTGTCAGTAAAAATGAAATGGGGAACTGGAGATAGTAAGTGGGACCTACGGTGGATGTCTCTAAAGTCAATGAGAAAAACAAAACGATGAGCATTAAGAGCATTAAGGCAATATCAAGACGCAAAATGAAGTGGGACATAACGCATCCTCACAGAAGGCATGCAAAATACAAGTTTCTAGACACTGATTTAGCCTGAAATGACTTGATTAAATTCAAGTAGCATGCAATGGATTCGCGGCTGTGTTGGGGTAGTAATTGCTTTCCCACTGTGCTAACCTTCTGGACCACAGTGTTCCGAGTTGCAGATCGGGATACAGAGTTGGGGCAGGGGGTGTAAAAATCTGGGAAGGTAATCTGGGAGGAAGGGAGGACCAGTTGCTATGATATCCATTCCCTAAACCAAAGGCCAGCATTTTTGTTAACTTGGTTTTGATATTTTGTTTTTAATACAGAATCTAGCCACTATTTTAACAGTGTCTAAGAGTCTCAGTGACACGGATATAAAAACACAAGTAGCAAAAACAATTTTCAAGTTCACATAAATTACCCAAACCACTCTGCTTTCCACTAAATGGTACGCTTATTGTAAAATATTTTTAATTTGAGTATTTCAAAAGGCTTCTGGTTATCTAAAGCACAAACACTGGTTGCCTATCTAGGAGGCAGAAAGCAGGTGTTTTGACCTCAATTGTGTAAATGGGTAAGCAGAGTCAAAGGTGGGTGAAGAAAGACTGGTAAACTGATTTGGTGAATGTAGAGTTTATGGACGCAAACAATTCTGATAATCTGGATTAACAAAGCCATTGTGCCAAATCCACGGCAAGGTGGAGGCCGATGCAGTTCTTTAAAATTGTCATTTTTATTGGTGGCAAACTTGCTTCTCCTTTGTGCTGGTGCCTCTTAAATGACAAAAAAAGGAGTTTGTGGTGTTTCAATCAACAATTCAGATGATGTATTGACTTATGGATACCTTTAAGTTTTTATTAATTTCCACCATTTCCCTATATTTACTGCAGCCCCATGTTGTTCACAATGTGTGATTCATGGCTAGTGAGAGCTGCATGCACAAGCCCTTTGGTTCTCAGAGGTTTCACTGACCCTCTGTGGTTTCCGCAGCAAGGTGGTTAGTGTGTAGGAGACCCCAGGAAGCTTATAAACATCCCCACCAGAATTAAGGGAAGAGAGTGTGAGCCTTCTTTCCTGCTGCCCACGGCCCAACTTCTTTCTCCTCTCCAGACTTAATATTGAGGGGAGGGAGGGAAGTGTTGAGGAAGATATGATAGGTAGTCTCAAAAAGAGTAAAAATTAGAAATCAAGACTTTCTTGTATCCCCAAATCTTCACAACTCAGGTCTCTAGTGATGCCTTTAAATATTTTAATCCACTACTAGTTATTTGTAAAAGAAATTATGCCTAGAAAATGATGAATGCTTCTAATTGCTTCTAGTTGAAGGATTTGCATTGAGAAGTATCAGTTCAGGCTTCTTTCAAAAAAGGCAGGGTCATGGTAACCATCCCCAAGAGGTCTTCCTAAATTCTAAAGGCCACGAAAGTACTGTCAGGTAAACGTGGAATGAGTGTTTAGCATGGCTAACATAGTTATAAATACATCAAACTTATATGTACAGTAGAGCTGTATTTATATAGTATATGCTAATTTAATTCATGTCAATTTCCTTTGATTGGTCATTAGGTACTGTATCCATGCTTATATTTATACATCTCTATATATGGTCCTTAGATAGGACTTAAAGGGAAAATATTCTTCCAATCGAATTGGAGGTTTTTGGTTTATGACCTCTTGGCTTCTGAAGTTTATTGCTAGTCAAACACATTTAATGCTAAGGTTTTGCTACAATAAAACCTGTTTTGCAGGGATCTGCTTATTGCTTCCATTTTTGAAGGGATGCACTCCTGGAAAATTTGGGGCTGTGTGCTCCCCATAATGCTGTGGCCAGGCTTGGGACAGGACTGGAAATTCAGGATCTGAACAAACACCTCTAGGCAGTATGTCAGATGGATATTCTGTAATGAAAATTCACTCCACAGCAAAGAGACTGATATTAATGTTGCTAGGTATTTTCAGTTCTTAGTAATGCAGTCTTTTGGATAGTTATAGTTAATGTGGATGTTAAAAGAATGATTTATTACTGCAAAATAATCTTCATTTCAGAAATATCTCTTTTACAAATAAAAATTAAGAAAAAAGTTGTATAAATCCAGGAAATAAAACCACTTCTATATTTAGATATTCAGAAATGTTAACTAAGTCCTTTGTAAATGAAGCCAGTTCTATTCATCAGCAAAGAAGGATAACTTTCAGAAATACTTCTACTGCCAATTGTGAGATTGTTCAGAAAGGAAAATAGTCCAAGCAACAGATTTGTCACTCTTGGAGAAATGGGAACACTTTTGAGCCCTGTTCTTGGACGAGCGCCAGTCTTGAATATAAAGTTATGTTGAATATGCCAGAACATATACACATAAACGAATTTTTGCCTCAAAGTGTTCACCTTTACTTATTCTGTTTACTGTTTACTTATTTTGTTTTTACAATTTATAAAACTATTTTTGGAGCTGAATTTTGGGGAATGGCCTTTAATATCATGAGAATATCAAGACCATTTACTGCATTTTTAAGCATCTTTTCCATGTATAATTTGCATGCCATAAACTTTGCCCTGTTAAAATGCATAATTTAATGGTTTCAGTGTATTCCCAGAGTGAAACCATCACCATCATCTATTTATTGTTTCAAACTCGCAGTATTCTGGGAAACCAGTGTCGGCCTTCAGGGACCCCTAGATGGGAAGTTGTGATGTGCTAGCAGCAAGGCTTGTTCTGATCAGCCATATTCACTGATAAGGTTTTGTATTTTAAAGTTTGTTTTGTTTTGGTTTTTTTGTCCCACTTTGCTGAAATCTCCAGAACACTCCCAAATCTTAATTTACTCTCCATGTATTATTATTATTTTAGAGACATGGTCTTCCTGTGTCACTCAGGCTGGAGTGGCAGATTGCAGTGGTGCAATTAGAGCTCACTGCAACCTTGAACTCCTAGGCTCAAGGAGGATCTTGGACTACACGCCTGCAGTAGCCAAGCTACTCCTTGGACTACCTCAGCCTCTTGAGTAGCTTGGACTACAGGCATGCGCCACTATGCCTAGCTAATTTTTTTTAAATTTTTTGTAGAGATGGGGTCTTCCTGTGCTGCCCAGGCTTGTCTCAAACTCCTAGACTCAAGTGATCCTCCTGCCACAGCCTCTCAAAGAGCTGGCATTACAGGCATGAGTCACCACACCCAGCCATCCTATACAAAACTAGTTTATTTGACATAAAATTTGGTTTTTATTCTCCCATGAGGGGATTAATCTTAAACAGGTAAATTTCCCATTGGGGTATGAGAACAGAAAAATTCAGGGTACAACACAGATAATTTCCCTGGTTATATAGGCTATTTTGCCCACTACAGAATACTTGGGGGTACCCAACAGAGTACCACCACCCCAAGAATGGAAATAAAGGAAAATCTTGAATTCCTTCAAGAGAAATTCCAGGCACCTAGCTAGCCTTGAGAAGTAATGAGCAACTTCACAAGCAACAAGGTAATAGTGGATTAAAACAATAGCCAGAAAAAGTTAGAGTCACAGGATGTATGGTTCCCTATAGAAACTAAAGATAACATTTTAACATATGTCCCTGAATAGTTTTTCAGGAAATCTAGATCCCCACCAAATAGATCCACTGGCACAGAGACCTCCGGTAAGAGGGAACTGAGGCTGAACTCTCACTGCCTTTCTTCATCCTACATTTCTCTCTGAGGCACGTGGAGATCACGCCCAAGGGCCAGATCTAACATTCTTTTCTGCTGACTCCAAGTCTTTAGGCAAAACTTCCCTTTCTTAACCAATTGCAAATCAGAAAATATTTGAATCTACCTATGGTCTGTAAGCCCCCACTTCAAGATATTCCACCTTTTCAGGTCAAACCAGTGCATAGCCTCCATGTATTAATTTGTGACTTTGCCTGTAACTTCTATCTCCTATCTTTAAAAATCCTTACATGTAAGACATCAGGGATTTCAGGTCTTAAGCATGAGCTGTTTGATTCTCCTTGCTTGGTGCTCTGCAATAAATGCTTCACTGTCTCTGGCTGCAAATCCTAATGTCAGAGTTTAGCTTTGCTGTGCCAAGTAAGTGGACGCAAGTTTGGTAACATTACCCATTAACTTAGAGAAAGTTTTTTTGCTTGTTGGTTTCTTTTTTTTGGCTAACTAAACCTTCAGGATATTAAAAAATGTTAAGATTAAATTCTACTTATAGAGGTGGGCAGGTCCTTTCACTGTAATTCTCACACTTCGACTTCCCAAAGGAACAGCAATTACATTTTCTTCTCCTGGGAAAGAATAGAACACAACTGTAATAAAACCAGTATACTAAAGGCCCATGAAAATGAGCAAGTCAATCAAAACTGGGGGTGTCTGCAAAACATTCTTAACTATATTTCATTTCTGTAATCCTAGCACTTTGGGAGGCCAAGGTGGGCAGATCACTTGAGGTCAGGAGTTTGAGACTAGCCTGGCCAAGATGGTGAAACCCCATCTCTACTAAAAATACAAAAATTAACCAGGTGTGATGGCGTGTGCCTGTAGTCCCAACTACCCAGGAGGCTGAGGCAGGAGAATTGCTGGAACCCAGGAGGTGGAGTCTGCAATGAGCTGAGAACGTGCCACTGGACTCCAGCCTGGGCAACAGAGTGAGACTCTGTCTCAAGAAAAAAATAAATAAATCTTTGGAAATCACCAACTATGTGTAAAGCAGATGAATATTACATAATTTCATTTAAATACACCCTTAAATAACATTAAAGAAACGTTTAAAGTAAATGCACTGCCTACCTCAATTGCCTTTACTCTCGTGGACCAATCCACGTGCTTTGATGAGGGTCTGCAAACCGTGGCCCCTGGGCCAAATCTAGCCACACCTCCTCATTCATTCATTAAGGCTGTTTATGCTCATCAAGGTAGAATTGAGTTGTAGTAATGAAGACCATATGGCTCAATAAGGCTAAAATATTTACTGTACTATCTGACTTTTCACAGAAAAATTTCATGATCTTGGCCTAGACAATTACCTACTGGAAATCCTGGTCCTCATAGATGTTTTTTCACACTGCTACATACTCTGATAATTTAATTTTTGTGTTCACATAATAATCTAAGCTCATATATGATATTTTATCTCACTAGTCCCCTATCTGAACATTGTCTGTTTCTAAATGAAACTAGAACATTATCAATGATATGAATTACTTCAAGCAGATGTTTTTGTCTAACTTACGCAAAACAATTTTTTTTGGATAAACTCTCCAGAGTGAAATTAGTGAAGCACAGGATATCAATATATTGATTGACTAGTTTGCAAGTTTTTATTAAATAGAGATACCTGTTTATTATTAAAAATTAGAAAATGCAGATAAACAAAAATACAAAATAAATCTTTTTCTAATCCTATTGCCCAGAGATAATCACTTCTAACACTTTGACGAATGTCCATTCCAGATTTTTTGTTTGTTTTTAACATGTATACATGTAAAAGGAAAGACTGAACCATACCTAAATGTCCATCAATAGGGGAACGATTACATAAACAAGAATATCCATACTAAGGAATACTCTACAACTGATAAAAGTAATGATAAGAAGCTATATGACCTGATGTGGAAAGCCTGCCAATATATACATTGAAGACTTTAAAAAAGGAAGGTTAAAAAATAAGACAGTGGTATCTTGGATATGACACTAAAGGCACAGGAAACACATGAAAAAAGACTAAATTTGACCAAATCAAAATCAAACCTTTGTGCACAAAAGGACACTATGAACGGAGTGAAGAGGCAACCCACAGAATGGGCAGAAACATTTGCAAATCACATCTTGGAAAGGGGTTATTATCTAGAATATATAAAGAATACTTGTAACTCAACAACAACAAAAAACAACCCAGTCAATAAAAAGGACAAAAGGACTTGGATTTCTCCAGAACAGCTATACAAATGGCCAATAAGCACATGAAAATGCTCAATATCAATAATTATTAGGGAATTGAAAATCAAAACCACAATCAGGTACCACTTCACACCCATTAGGATGAGAATTATACAAAAAAAAAAAAAAAAAACAAGCAGAAAATAACAAGTATTGGTGAGGATGTGGTGAGAAGAACCCTTGTTAATTGGTGGTGAAAATGTTAAATGGTACAACTACCATGGAAAATAGTATGGCAAGTCCTCAAGATATTAAACATAGAATTACCATATGATCCAGCAACTCCACTTCTAGGAATATACCCAAAAGAATTGAAAGCAGGGACACAAACAGATATTGGTACATTCACGATCACGGCAGCATTATTCCCAGTAGCCAAAAGGAAGAAACAACCTAAGTATCTATCTATGGATATCTATCTAAGGCTGTTTTTGCTCTACAAAGGCAGAATTGAGTCATGGTAATGAAGACCATATAGCTTAATAAACCTAAAATATTTACTGTGCTATCTGGCCTTTCACAGAAAAAATTCGTGATCCTTGGCCTAGAGAATTACCTACTGGAAATCATGGTTCTCACAGATGTTTTTTGGTATATATCTACAATGGATTATTATTTAGCTTTTTTTTTAAAAAAAGGAGGGGGCCAGGCATGGTGGCTCACATCTGTAGTCTTAGCAGTTTGGGAGACCAAGGTAAGAGGATGGCTTGAGTCCAGGAGTTCGAGACCAGTCTAGGCAACATAGGGAAACCCAGTCACTACCAAAAAATTTTATAATTTTTTTAAATGTGGGTATGGTGGTGTGTGCCTGTAATCCCAGCTACTTGGGAGTCTGGGGTGGGAGGATCACTTGAGCCCAGGAGGTTGAGGCTGCAGTGAACTATGATCAACCCATTGCACTCCAGCCTGGGTAACACAGTGAGAGCTTGTCTTGGGAAAAAAAAAAAAAAAAAGGAAAGAAAATGACGCATACTACAACATCAGTCATTTTAAGGATCCTAGCAAACAGCTCATCGTTTTGAAAACTGGTAAGTAAAGAAAAGATTAATGCATTCATCATGCTTTGTTGTCTTTCCTTTGTTTTGTTTTGTTTTTGGAGACAGGGTCTCACTCTGTCACCCAGGCTGGAGTGCAGTGGCTGATCTAGGCTCACTGCAGCCTCTACCTCCTGGGCTCAAGTGATCCTCCCAACTCAGCCTCCTGAGTAGCTGGGGCTACAGTTGTGTGCCAGCATGCCTGGCTAATTTTTGAATTTCTTGTAGAGACTAATTTGAACAAACAAGCAAAAGTGATAAAGACTTCTGAAAAATCCTCTCCTCCATAAAATCAGTAAAAACACCAGCAAAAATGGTCAGAACCAACATTTTTAAAACTCTGGAAATTAACCAAAGGCTTGCAACAATCTTAGCAGTAATTATCAAAGAAAAGTGCTCAGAAAGAACAGTGAGCTTTGTGGCTGCTAAGCTGCCTATTTCCATCTCTCCCCATTCTCCACCTCCATGGTAACCTCGAAAACAACAGCCCATAATCACAGTGCAAACCAGCAGCCTGGCAGACTCTGCAGGGGTAGAATGGGTTTGGAGCTCCTTCAATGCCCAATTCTCGATTATTATTTGACCTGTGTAGTGGTTCCCTGGAAGACTTCACTCACAAAGCTGTCTTTGGTTTACCTAACTGGGAGTTTGCCCAGTGTAAACAGCTTTTCCCCAGGAGGCATTTGACCAAAACAATCAGAGATACTTGTTTAACATTGAGGCTGCATGAGGTGGTGAATAACAATTGGGGAAAATAATAAGCTAACCAAAAAGCTGGGAATGAGATGTCCACAGGTGGCTTTGAAAAACTCCAACATATTCCTGAAAATCTAGAAGACTGCATGTCTATGTGGGGCTCTGCATATGCCAGAGCTTTGTGCATGCCCAGAAACAACCTGAGAAGGTCCTAAGCTGTCATCTATGGCTAACCTATAGACTCTGAGGAAGCAGGAAGTAAAGGCTAGAACAAAGTTGTCAACTACCTTGGCTGAGTGTTGAAGGTGTAACCCAACACAGACACATATGCACACACACACACACACAAAGCCCACTAAAAATAACCAACTCTCCATGAAAAACCTGGTAATGCCAGGTCTGGAGTAGGGAAAATTCAAGGTGGGCTTGGAACACCTGTTGCTCTAGAAACCAAGGCAATGTCTAAAATTCAATGGAATTATGACAAAAGAAGACAGTTTAAAGTGCTCCCACTGGCTACATTTTGGACAATTTGAAACCCAAAAAGAATATTGTCAGTAATATAAAAAACATTAAATAAATAAAAATCTCTGAATATGGAGTGAGAAATTAAAAAACAGAAATCTTTTTTTAAAAACAGAAGAATGAGTGAAGAAGGAATGACAGAATTAGAAAATAACCATTTGTAACTCTTCATGTTAGATACTGTTTCAGACAAGGATCATCAATGTACACTAAAGCCACCGTATGAAAGATTGTTGCCAGACAGAATATTTACACCTTGTCAAGGCATCACTCTGCAGATTTCTTACAGGGAAACGTGGATCTACACAACAGAGTATGTGTAGTTCACCACCTGTGTGAGTAATACTGGATCAAGCTGACATCATCAACTTCCTGATATGATGCAACATAAATCACGCATCACTTTTGATGTGCTGCTGCCACAAATGTTCAATCCAATTCTAATTAAACCTAAGACCTTACTGATCAATTCACAGGAATTACGTGAGGGAGATCAACAAATTAAATGGAAAACGATCAGACAAATCCAGAATATGGGACATGCTACAATACAACTGGAATGAACTCTTTACAAAGTCAATACCATGAAAAAATAAGTGCACTAAAAAAAAAGAAACTAAAGAGATAGAAAAACTAAATGCAATGAGTGAGCCTTGACCAGTTCAAGGGGAAAAACAACTATAAAAGGAGAAATTTTAACATAGATCGGATATTAGATAATATTTAGAAATTATAATTTTTTAGGTGTACTAGTGAGATGATGTTATAAAGAAGATCCTTATTTTTAGAAGAGTCATGCTAAAGTATTAATACTTAGAAGTAAGTGTTGTGATGTCTGTAAATTAACAAGGGTCAGCTAGCTAGTTGGATGGAGGAATTAGATAGATAGATAGATAGAGAGATAGAGAGATAGATAGATAGAGAGTGATAGATAGGGATAATGAACCAATGTAGCAAAATATAAGTGATTATTGAATCTAGTTGAAAAAACGTACAGTAGTTAATTGTGTTATTTTATCAACTTTAATGCATGCTTGAAAATTTTACACAGTACAATTTTGGGGATAAAACCACATTCCAATGTCACTAACATCTATTTGACACCAAATTCCTAAATAAAATATTTGAAAAGAAAATTTAATCATAAATTTGAAGTACACACTATATACAAATGAAGTTTACCCAACAAATGCTAGTGTTGCTCAAATTTAGGAAACCTACTAATGTAATTTACCATATTAATAGACAAAGTAGAAAAGTTTGATTACCTCAAATAAGTTTCCAGCATTTAGTAAAATTCAATCATTATTCCTGATAAAAATTCTGTATATAAAATAAAGTAAATGTTTGTAACGCCATTTACAAATGCAAGTTATGAATAATATGCTTAATGCTTAAATGTCAGAAACACTGCTGTTTAATTGGGAAAATGATGGGATACCAGTTAGCACCATATGACTTAAGAGTTTTTAAAAGATTAGCCAAGGTAATTAGGCAAGAAAAAATAGTCTAAGCATTAGAAATCAAGAAGAAATTAATATTAAAAAATTATTAGATTTTAGAAATACCAAGAATAATCATTTGGAAAAATAATGGAAGAAAATGCCCCATTTGCAATGGCTAGAAAAAAGATGGAATATGTTGGAATGAACTTTTAAAAAATGGGCACAACCCGCTGTGCACGGTGGCTCATGCCTGTAATCCTAGCACTTTGGGAGGCTGGGGCAAGCGGATCACCTGAGATCAGGAGTTCAAGACCAGCCTGGCCAACATGGCGAAATCCCATCTCTACTAAAAAATACAAAATTTAGCTGGGTGTGGTGGGCGCCTGTAATCCCAGCTACTAGGGACGCTGAGGCTGGAGAATCACTTGAACCCAGGAGGCAGAGGTTGCAGTGAGCCAAGATTGTGCCACTGCATTCCAGCCTGGGTGACAGAGTGAGACTCCATTTCCACCCCCCAAAAATGGGCACGACCTACAAAAACAACATTTAAATCTCTCTCTTAAGACATTAAAAAATGCCTTGAGAAAATCGAAGGAAAATATTAATTCATGTGAAATAAAAATTAAGCAAAATTAAATGTCAAAGAAGGAAAAATTATAATTATAGGCAAAGACTGTTTTCTTAATATCCAGAGTATTTACAAATCAGTAAGAAAGAAACACGAATTAGCAGGAAAATTGGTCAGACCCTTGAAAAACTAATTCACAGAAAAATCAAAATGTCAAGAAGATTATGAAAAGAGAGAAGAGAAATTACAGTATCTTTGAGAACTAAAAGCACATAAAGACGTGCTTGTACAAAGGTACAAAGATGTTGTAACACTGAGAGAAAATCTAAATGCTTATTGATATGAGTCTGGTTAAATAAATTATGAAATGTCCTCTTATATCACCAGTTAAAAAACAAGCCAGCTGGGTGCAGTGGCTCACACCTGTAATCCCAGCACTTTGAGAGGCTGAGGCGGGTGGATCACTTGAGGTCAGGCGTTCAAGATCAGCCTGGCCAACATGGTGAAACCCTGTCTCTACTAAAAAATACAAAAATTATTCGGGCATGGTGGCTGGCACCTTATTCCCAGCTACTCGGGAGGCTGAGGCACGAGAATTGCTTGAACCCGGGAGGCAGGGGTTGCAGTGAGCCGAGACCATACCACTGAACACCAGCCTGGGTGACAGAGTGAGACTCCATTTCAAAAACAAAAAAACAAGCCAAATTATGAGAACTGATAGGCAAAAAAACCTCAGTGAATAAAAAGAAATTGTAAAATAATTTATACCTAATGATCAATTCTGTATACTTCTCAAAAGCATACATGTTTGTATGGAAAGGTGCACACATACACATCCATAGGAAATATCTTAATAGAAGCAACCGTTCATACCATTTAGATCTCTAAAAAGTGGAACTGGTTAGGAGTTTGAGGATGGTAGAAGGTGACTTTTACTTTCCATTTTATATCCTTCTGTGCCATTTGAAGTTTTTATAAGTTTTATAAAACTTTTAAACTTATAAAGTTTTATAAAAAGTATGTCTTAATTTTACAATATAAATTATCTATATATATTATTCATCCTCAACCACTTCACCTCACCCCGGGAAGGATACACACTAATATGATAACAGGTGTAATCTCTTGGCAGTGTGATTGGATACATGACATGTTTGTCAATTTCCTTGCCTGGATATTCTGGATTTTTTACAACAAATATACAGCATATTATATATGTAATAAAAATTATTTTGAAAATACATATAAATTAGAAAGCTTTACTGAACTGAAGAAAACCTATTTGGGCAGATTGGTTGGGCTCTCTTGCAAAATCTTTGTGAATGTAGGCTGCGGTATCTTGGGGAAGCATTTGTCTAGGGGTGTGTGTGCATATATGTGTATATTCCAACCATTGTCCCATTGATAATTACACACTTTAGTGAAACCTTGCAAATGAAACTCCCTTGCAGTTGATTTTAGCCAAAAAGGCTCAAACTTGAGGAAAATGTTCTTCTGGGTGGAGCTGCCTACTATTTAACTCTTGGAGAGAAAGCACACTGCAGAGCACCTAGGCAAAGCTAGGAACAAGGAGCACCCTATAAGGATCATCTCCTAAACTGGAATTCCCTTTCATATCTGTAACCCTCCACTAAAGTTTGATACATTTGTAGAAGTCTCTGTGATACGTTGATAGGGCAGTACCTCCCAAACATTTTACCTAAATATGAATCATCTAGAAAACTTGTTAAAACACAGACACCTGCTCCATCCATAGAAATTCAGATCCAGCAGTTTAGGGTGGAGCCCAAGAATGTGCCCGACCAGCAGCCTCCCAGGTGATGCTGATACCACTGGACTGTGAGCCACATTTTGAGCAGCACGGGTGCAGGATATAGAGAGGGAGAACTCAAGTCATAAAGGGCAGAAAGGGAGGACTGGTCCATAGTCACAAACTTTTCAGCATTTCTTCACTGTTCTGCAAGAGATGGCCCAGTTCTTGGTATGACCAGAAATGAAGTGAGAATCCTGTGAGGCAGAGGATTTTAAGGAGGCAGGAGCCAGGAGTACCAAGTGCTCTGCAGATGAGGGCTTAAAAGTGCCTTTTGGATGAGCAGTAAAGAGACTGTTAATGTGCTTTGCCAAAGCGGTTTCAATCAAGTAGCTGGCACAGGAAGCTGTGATCTGAGGAATACATGATGATGAAAAATTAGAGACAGCAAGTGTAAACAGTTTTTTCAAGATGTGGCAGTAAAGAGTAGGTGAAAGATTAGAGTGGTAGCTGGAGATGTGATTATGTTTAAAAGAGTGTTCTATATACATATAATTTAAAAATATTTTTATATATAAATATTATACACCCATATACATACACATATATAAATACACATGTATATACACACATATGTATATACACGTATATACATAGACATTTTTTAAAATTATACTTTCATTTAAGATGGGAAGAGACCCGCTGGTCATATTAACCCTGATAGGAAAGAGAGAGTGAAAGAAGATAAAGGAAAGAGAGGGGATGATGGGTGGAGTGAGTTCTCTGAGGACACAGAGGAGCTGGAATGCAGAACACAGATGGAGGGATTAATTAGTCTTGGAAAAGAAGACAGACATTTGTGCCTCTGTAGCGGGAGGAAGCAGGGAATGGATGGGTGCAGCTGTAGGGCAAGGTCTCTTTTGATTGTTTCTGTTTGACTCGGATTTTTTTTTTCCAGTCTTCCTTGGAGCCTTGCATAGAATCAGTTTTTCTATTACGGTGCATAAATGTTTGAAAAGAAGGTATATTTCCTCACCATGCAATGCTCTGTTACCTATTAATGTAACATTAGTAATTATACTGCACAGATTCTTTGTGTAATTTTCACTCACTTCAATGTATTAAAGTCTCTCGGAAGTTTTACTGATTTCAATTTCATCTTATGTAACTACAGGAGATTTTTCTTTACATATTTTGATGTAATGGCATTTGGTTCACAAATTCTTTAAACGATTTGTTTTTGATTACCAACAAAGTACTCATTTTGTATTTTTGCTTGAAATTCTACTTGTACTGATACAAAGACTATTACCCACGCTTGCTTTATCTTGCCCTTCAGAATGGGCCATTCATAAATCGCAGACAAATGGCCTCCTGTAAAGACCTCCCTTGGTCTGGAGGTAGACCTGGGGCTGGAGGCGATGATAAAGAGAGGAAGCAATTGTAAGTACAGTAAGAAAGAGCAGACTGCTGCTTGTGGTTCAGCACAAGCTCAGTATAGACTGCCTGAAACCTCCTGTCAGAAGAAGGCAGATGGTATTGCCAAGCAGGTCTGATTCTAAGCCTGCTTTGAAATCCTATACTTTCTAATGATCTATAAGCCAATTATTGAAAACATATCGGATGGTGGCTGGGCATGGTGGCTCATGCCTGTAATCCCAGGACTTTGGGAGGTTAAGGTAGATCACTTGAGGTTAGCAGTTTGAGATCAGCCTGGGCAACATAGTGAGACCTTGTCTCAAAAAAAAATTTAAAAATTAGCCAGGTGTGGTGGTACATGCCTGTAGTGCCAGCTAGTTAAGAGGCTGAGGCAGGAGGATCCCTTGAACCCAGGAGGTCGAGGCTGCAGTGAGCCATGATTATGCTATTGCATTCAGCCTAGGCGACTATGTCTAATTTAAAAAAGAAAACATATAAGATGGAGAGAAAAGGCTTCCTCTCCATCCCATCCTATGGTGTCGCTAACAGTAGGTTCATGTCTGGGACACCTAGATTTGTTGTTGATGGTGGTAACTGGTTCCTGCCGATCACGTTCATTGTTTGGAATTATTCCAAAACTGTCTCATTGAAATTTGGTGATAAGAGATTCTCGATACTGCTACTCACTGTGCCATCCACCAGAGCTCCTTCCCGTCCCTCTTTAAATGCCATTTGCATTATTTTTACTCTATAAACTACTGAGAGAGGCAATATGGTATAGTGGTTATGATCACAGATTCTGGAGCCAGACAACCTGGGTTGGAATACCAGCACCGCCACTTGCTGTGTGACCTTGGGCAAGTTACTTACCCTCTCTGTGCCTCAGTTACATCTGTGAAATGAGGATAATAGAATACCTGTTCCAAGGGGTTGTTATGAGTGTTCAATGAGGTAATATATGCAAAGGGCTTAGAAAAGAACCTGGTGCCAATTAGGGGTTGGGTAAGTATAAATTATTATTAAAACCATGTTGAGCACTTACTCTGCCACCAGGCAACATGCTAAGGAACTTGAGATAAATTACCTCATTCATTCTAATGAAAACTCATTTCTACAATTAAGACAATTAAAATTTTACAAGGTTAAAGTGACTTGCCCAAGATCACAGTGTTCCTAAGCATTAGAACCAGGGTAAGGACCCAAAACTATGCTTTTAAATCCTTCTACTATGAGACCAGGTGATGCTGTATAAACTCAAATTCACTCATCACACAGAGTTTCATTTTATGAGTTTCACTTGTTTGATTTTGCAATCACTGGACTGACCTAAGATTCACTGACTTTCCCTCCCACACGTAAATGCTGAAGTCCAGGTGTTCCATCGTATTTTTTCTATGTCTCATTTCCTGCTGGATATCACAGCTTTGCTAAGTAGCAAGATGTACAGGAAATAAATTGTCCAAACAATATTAACTAATCAATAAACATCAGTTTCAGCCCAAAAGCACTGTAATTTATATCAGATCATTTATTTTCACTATAAAGTTCAACCAGAACTACATCAACCTAAATATATACATTCCAAGGTAAAACAAGGAAAAGGATGTGTTAGTGACTTTCACTTTGACAACCTCACCCCCACTTTTCTATTTTTGTTTTGTTTTTTATTTATTTTTTTTTTGGTGTGTGTTTTTTTAGTTGGTTGGGTTTTTTTTTCTGAACAAAATTTTCTGTCGAGTATTTTTCATGTTACATTTCTAGAACCTGCATTTATTTCTCCTTCTGCTATTTAGATTCAAACACACACACACACACACACACACACACACACACACACCCCCATTCCCAAGGCATAAAGTAGTTTTTTAAAAAAAAATAAGAAATGTTTTTAAATACATGCTAATACTAATAATTTGAACACTATAGAAAATTGCAAAAAAAAGGTTTTATTTTTAAGGAATTCATTTTTTAAAATGAGATAATGTTGTGAAAACATTTTGTAAACTGAAAAAAAAAAAAGTGTTTGTTAATGCCCTCACACACCCATAACTATCTGTCATCACTTAGACTAAAAAGAGTCACCGAGGCAGGGCACGGTGGCTCACGCCCATAATCCCAGCACTTTGGGAGGCTGATGCAAGTGGATCACCTGAGGTCAGGAGTTCAAGACCAGCCTGACCAACATGGTGAAACTCCATCTCTACTAAAAATACAAAATTAGCCAGGCATGGTGGCACGTGACTGTAATCCCAGCTATTCAGAAGGCTGAGGCAGGAGAATCACTTGAACCCAGGAGGTGGAGGCTGCACCATTGCACTGAGATTGCACCATTGCACTCCAGCCTGGGCAACAAGAGCAAAACTCCATCTCAAACAAAAAAAAAAAAAAAAAAAAAAAAGAGTTACCTAGCGTGGCACTGTACAGAACAGGGTCTGCACAATTTTTCAAAAGTAGGATAGTAAGGTTTGCTTCAAGTTCATCTGTCATTCTGTAGGAGCAGTGAGGGATTTTGGAAGGCAAAAAAAGGAAAAGTCAATGGGTAGCAACACTGATTCTGCAGCTGGAGGACTGTCTATACACTACTTTGCAAATGGGGGTGAGAAAAACGCAGTATGCCGGTAAGCAAAAGTAGAAAAAGCAAATGTAGGAAATTAATGCAAATTTTTTACAAAGGAAGGCAGGAACACAGCAGAGCTTTGCCTTGTTGAGAACAATCGGCTGCAAACTCAAAACTGACTCGCATGCCTTGAGCTGTTAGGCCACATTACTAAAGTCTCTGATTGCTGAATCTGCAAATGAGTATCTTCAGCCCTTAGCTCCTATGCAGAAACCTCTGTTCCCAACCTGAGGTATGTTTATTTACTGGCCTAAATTGCCTTTACCTCAAAAGACCATGGTAACAGGCCGACTGACAAATAATGTGTGCTTCTGTGCTCATTGGCAGGGCTAGCTTTGGAACAGCATGCAGGAGATGGGACTATGTCACACAGCATCTAATAACAAATATCTGTCCAGATGTTCTCGAGCATCATAGTGTAACTCCCATTTTCTGCCCTTTATACTGCCTCTAAGAAATCAGGAGGCTGGTGAGGATAAAACAGTCATCTGCCTTCTGACTCTGTAGTGGGACATCGGACACTGAAAAGCAGAGGCGTTAACCACAGGCATGGGCCAGCGGCCACTTGGGGAGTTTGGTAGCCTACAATTGCCCAGATTTACCCCTCAAAATTCTAGGGTGGGGCCTGAGGATTAGAATGTGGGACAAGTTCCCCAAGTGCTCCTGATGTGCACCCTGGGTTAGGAACCATGGAGCTGGCTGGGCTCTGCCAAAGGGAAACAAGGGGTAGGTTGGCTGAGGCAGTCTTTGCTCCCCTCTGGCTCCATTTCTGTGCTACCTTTGTTCCCTGTCCCATCACTCTAAGCCTCGGTGCGCCTCTCGCCTCATGCTCATCTAGCTGTCCTTGGAAGACACTTTGGGAGAGTGGTTAAGCACATGAACTCTGAGGTCAGAACCATCTTGACCACTCGCCATTTGTGAGACCTTGACCAAGGTGCTTAATTTCACTGAGCCTATTTCTCCATTTGTTAAATGGGGGGTGGAGGGGTATAGTAGTACCTACCTTGTAGGGTTATGTTAAGAATAAATAATGTCATACATGACAAATACATAGCACAGTGTAAGCATACAAACTCTGGGGGCCACTATTATTATCATTTTCCCAATAAGTATTTTTACTAATAATCCCAGTGCTCTCAGCTGGTCAGCAGGTGTCAGGTCTCCTGGGTGACCCCGGGTGTTGCAGTGCTTGGCTACCAATAAGCTGCTTCTGATTTTAATTCACATTCCTCAAGGACTGCTGCCATAGGGATGCTGGTCTAAGTGGGCTCTTCAATTCTGTGTAGGTCAAGTCAACACACCTTTACTGGAAACATATTGGGTGCCAGGTACTGGGCCAGGTGCATGAGGTTCTTGAGGAGCTCACATACCAATGAGGGGGTCAATGCACAAACTAAACCTCCCTCTTGCAGGCTGTGACAGTAACATGTTAAAAGGCAACCAAGTAGCAGTTCATGGGAGATAAGAGGAAACTTCACACCAACTCATTCTTGTGGTATATCTAAAATTTCCTGGGTCCTTTAAGAATAAAGACAAGCCATCACTGTCAAGCCTTTCATTAAAAGTTTGGAAAATTGCTTCATATAAGTTCCTGGGACTTGTTTCTCTAAACTCCATTCAATCCTAATATCTATTTTTTTTTAAAACAACGAACAACTTACACATACACTTAATAGATTTTCAGAGCTAGAAGAGGTCATATAAATTGTCCATGCTCACTGTGCAGATGAAAAAGTTGAGGCACCAGTAAATGAAGCATCTTGCCTAAGAAGATAGATTGTTAGAGGTCAAACTGAGGTTATTTCCCCAGTCTTTGGCTTCCAGTCCAGTTCTATTGCACAATATCATTTAGTCCCACTGAAATCATAACAGGAAGCAGAATCATCTCCAGCGAAGGCCATGTATTCATTTGTTCAACATTAACTGAGCTCCTAGGATGTGTTCAGTACTGCACTAGCACTAGGAATAAAATGGTGAACACCACAGACATGGTGCCTGCTCTTGCAAAGCTTACTAGTGGGAGAGGCAAATTAAACAAATAAATGAAATAACCACTTCTTTCCCTCAAGGCTAAGCAAGAACTAAACAGAAAAGAGAAGGGCCTACTTTACGTAGAGTGGTCAAAGAAAGCCTCTCTGAGGAGGCGACACTTGTGCTCAAGGTTGAGAAAGAGGTAACTACGTTGAAGAGCAGGGAGACACATGTTCCAGGTTCGGGGATGGGTTGGTGCAAAGGCCCACGGGGAGAATGGGCACCTGACATTCTGGAATCTCCCAGAAAGCCAGTGTAACTGGAGATTAGGGAATGAGGAGCAGATGGCAGCACATGATGTAACACAGGGGCCAGATGATACAGGCTTTAAAGGCTTTGGAGAGGGATGCGGATTTTATCATAGGTGTAAGGCGATTCATGAAGAGGCCAGGGAGTTCTTCACAGTCTGTCTGCTTCTCCATGTAAAATACAATCTATGACATTCCTTCGCAACACAGTCTACATGCTATTTTTCCATTATCTCTCTTCATGCACGGGGCCAGAAGACACACAAAAACATGTAAAAGAGCTAGGCAAGGACTAGAACTCAGGAGTCTTTATTTCTAGACACAGGGTCTTCCTTCCAGGCCACACTCTCCCTTGCTGAATTAAATGGAGGAGGGGGCAACTTTTAATTCCATTAAAAGGAACAGGGTCTTTGGTTTGAATATTCCTTTCTCAGCCACAGTTCTGATAGAAGAGTATGACCAGCCAGAATCTCACCCTAGAAAGACGAATGTGGAGGTAGAAAGAGATGATGTGGGAAGACAGGAGAATGAAAACCAATCCATGTTACCATGTTAGCAGACCCTTTATATCCTATACAATCTTCCTTGTTATGGAATAAGTTAAATTTGTAAATGGTTTTTGGGAGTGACAGTCAAAGGAGACATGAACAGTGGATGAAGGGAAAAACTCTTAAGAATTACCCTGTGAGGCAGCCCTACGATCCACCTAGCCCAGGATTCTATTTGTGTCAAGGAATCCATTAGAAGAGTGTGTTTATCTTCATACTGTCAAAACTTGAGCAAAATGCTGGTGTTCCCAGTTGGCCTTAGGTATCACTGTATCAATAGGCTTGGCTGCCACCATGTAAAAATGGACAAAAAGCTTAGAATAGACAAGCAGATCTTGTTTATTTGCCTCACACATGTGTGCCCTGATGTGGACAAGACCAAAATAAGGAACAAATTTGGAAATACAACTAAGTTTCTAAATGCCAAGTCAAGACTCTCTAAACAGATATGTTTGTTGTTGTTTTTAGAGCTTTCTCTCTTTAATACCTGAGTGGCCTCTAGTTTTCTTTTCCAACATCCAAAGCTGTTTATGTTGGTTGTCAGTTCCGTCTCTCTCCTTCTCCCTCTGAACAGGAAATCTGTGTGTTGTATCTGGATAAATTTCTGATTTTTTTCATAGCAAAGGTTTTGGCTCCAGGCTCTTACACCTTGTGTCTGCCTCACCGCGTGATGGAAATGATATCCTGTATGCAGCCTTGTGCACTTGCTCCAGTGCAGGGCTGTGCCAACAGCATCTCATTGCCATGTCCTGACTCAGGGTGAGTCCCAGGGAAGATTGGAATGAATTCTTGGCAAGGTGTGGATGTAGGAGCTGCGTGGATTCTGCAGGCTGCAGTGATGCACACTCAGGGGGAGACATGGCTTCATTTCCCACATTTCTTTCACACAAAGCATGATTATAGGGAACTGCTTCCATATGGCCTAGGGAAAAATCCCAGCCAAAAACAGCTTCAGCTGGTCAGTTTCCGCGCTGTAACAGACGTGACGGGGCCATAATTAGAATCAAGATGGTGAAGGACTGTGTTTTCTCGCAGGCAGGAATCTTTGCTACCTTTAGCCTTAGCTCAAGCACACGCATACGGAACCTGATAAAATGCCAGCATCCTGTGGGATCTTCCTGGCTTATACCATGTCACTCATGCCCTGCACTGAAGGATCTGTGCCCTCCAGTTCCCCTTTCTATGTAGAAATTGATTTAAAAAAAAAGGACATTTTAGGGGTTCTTAACCTGGAATGTCCTAACAGGCATCAGGGGTCTGAGAACCTCACAAAAAATCAGAATGGCAAATGTGGGGCTTATAAGTACACATATATTTTCCTGGAAAGAAAATGCATAACTTTTAATAGATTCTCAAAAGCATATGTAATCCAAAAGCTGAAAATCAAGAGAGAGAGAGAGAGAATAATGAACTACCTTGCATTTCAGTACCTCTTCTGCACACTTCTCCAAATAAGACTGCCCTTTTTGGCACAACTTCATTTGGCATTTATCCTGGTTCAATTAGAATTATCTCAAGTTCTAATCTTTCTTGGACCCTGAGAAAACGAGGTATTTTCTGATGAGATTTCCAAACTTTCTAAGAGCAATACTAACTCTACACACTTCCATTACAGCCTGATCTGGCTACTGTCTTTCTCCCTTACTCCCCTCATCCACATGCCTTCCTGAAGGAACACTTCTCAGTATAGCCTGTCTCTTCAAACTGTGTTCACTGATCTGAGTCCTAAAACTTTGGTTTGTCCTACAATTCACTCTGTTTTCACACTTTCAATGTTGTCCTCCATACCAAGCAGTAGCTCTCTTGAAATCAATCCCCAGATGGACTGATTGTTGACTTTCAAATATGTTTACGAATACCCACATTTACATTTAAAGTATATAAGAGGTATTGAAAGGGGCAAAGTTCCCTTATCCCCCTCCCAGGGCATGCAACAGGAGGAATGGCTCGCTTCTTCTGTGCCCAGCAGCTCAAGCCCCTAGGGGGAGCATGCAGATGGGCAGGTTATGGGGAGGTTGGGGCTCCAACCCCAAGGCAGCAACTAGAGTTGAGTGTTTACAGCTCCCAAAGTTCCAGCGTGTGTTACAGTGTGCTCTTTCAGCTTAGCTGTCCGCAGGTGGCTTGTGTTAATCAGCTCAGTTAGAACCTCTGCCTTATCTCAAGGACAGAGGGCTTTCTGTATCCCAGGGCTTTCTGTATCCCTTGCCACTCCATCCCCCTTCTGCCTCCCCATCCATCTGCTGAGAGCTACCTCCACCGTTCAACAAACCTTTGCACACATTCTCCAAGCCCATGTGTGATTCATTTTTTCCAGTACCATGGGCTTGGAGAATGAGTGCAAGGTTTTATTCAATGGTGGAGGTAGCTCTCAGCAGATGGATGGGAAGGGGAAGAGGGATGAAGTGGGAAGGTAGTCTTCCCCTGGTGTCCCTTAGCAGCTGGGCTCTCGTCTGTCCACCCTCAGCCAAATTTCCCTCTGCGTCTGTGTCATTCCACTGTCAACAGCCTGTCGGTGTCTGTGTGTTTTTCTGCCAATGTGTTCCTCTCAACACCCAGTCACTGGTGTGTGTGACTGCTAGGGTCTTGGGGTTTTTATAGGCACAGAATGGGGGACATGGCAGGCCAGAGTGGTCTTTGAAAATGCAACATTTGGGTGTGAAAACAGAGTCCCTGTCCTCACCCAGGCCCTTCAATTTCCTGCCACCATCCCATATCAGTGTGACATCCTTTGGTATCCCAATGAGTAATAGTTAACAAAAACGCAGCTAGCATTTACTGAGTACTCTCTAGTTACTATGCTATTTGGAGTTCTCAACATGGGTTGATCTTTTAAATCCTGACAACAGCTCTACAAAGGCAGTACTGTTGTTATTCCCAGTTTAAAATTAGAGATCCAAGATACCCATGGAAGTGAAATAAATTAAATAACTCTGCACAGCTCATAAGCAACAGACCCAGGACTTAACCCTGGAAGGCTGGCTCCAGACCCCAATTTCTTAACTATTTCCCAATATTTCCTTTCATAATTAATTATGGGAGATGTTTCTTAACATTTCTCATCCTTAGCTTCCTCATCTGTAAAACAGGCAGGACATTATCCAAATTATAATGTAAGAATGCTGGTAGAATTAAATGATAAGTCTGAAGAGAACTTTGGGAATTACAAAGCATGTGATCAACATTAGTAATAGCAGAATGGATAGAATGCTAACTACTTGGTTTCCTGCCTCCTTGGAAGCCAAGGTGTCACACACCGTAATTCTGGTCAACGAAGCAAAATTCCCTGGGGAGAATATCCTTTCCTGGATAAAGAACACAGTATTTAAAAAAATGCTTTTCACACTATGTTCTTCCTTATTATCTGGGATGTGGATGTAACATCTCAATGTCCAATAATGACTTTGCAGCCACGGAGGCAAAAGCCACCCTCTAAGGATGTGAAGAAGAGAGAAAGGTGCCTGGTTCCTGAAGGACACAGTAAAACAGCATCCCCAGCCTTAGCTGCCTACTCCAGGCTTTTTATTAGAAAAGATTTATAAACTCCAATGCTTCTAAGTTGAGTTTTCTGTGATTTCCAGTAGAATACATTTCTCATTGGTATACCACCATTCAAAGCCACCTCCTTCATGAAGTCCAGAAATTCGAACCTCCATGAATTCATGGTTTCCAATCTCAGCTAGGCCCGTACAGCTACTCTTCTATCTTTGTACTGTTGTTGATGGCTTCTTCTTCTTTCCTTCATGGGAACAGGCTCAAGTCTCTGAGCCCTCACTCCTAGTGGCCAACTCTATCTCCTAATGAAGAGCCAAATAAAGACAATAGGCTGGAACACCTCACGGTGTTCTCCAACCAACCCTGTAGAGCTATGTAGTTGTTGACAGGGTATTGGTCTGTTCCTCTCCTCTTGTCCTGAGCAAATCCTTCCCTCTATACATTCTCTTTACTCATCAACCCATTGCAATCAAGCTTTGATTTCAGCCTGAAGTTCATCAAAATCACTCTTGTTCACATCACAAATGACCTTCAAATTGCCAAAGACAAACTTTTGGGCCCTTATTCCAGTTGAACTCATAAGAGCATTTAACATTGCTGGCCACCCCCACCTCATTTTTGTAATTACTTATTCCTTTGGGGTCATGGTACTGCTCTTGCTAAGTTCTGCATTTACCTACTTACTCTATTCATTCCTTCTCAGTTGGATTCCCTTAAACGTCTTCCCTGGCTAAATGCTTTGACTTCAGCTTTTCCTCAGGATGCAATTATTGGCTTCCTCTTATATTCTATATACTCTCTTTGGATGAACTCACCTACATTTATAACTGAATACCACCAACAAGGGGTTTTGCTATCAGCCATGATAAACTAGCACGTTTCAGATAAACCCTCCAACCATAAACAAAATATAATCACATCTGTTTGCAGGCGTCAGAAAGATACTTGGGCATTGGATACTTACGGGGTGAAAATTCTGGAGAGAATAAAATTCAGGGAGGTAGACGCTCACCTCTGTTATGTGTCTCCTCTTCATGAATTCCTTACCCAAATGAATAGCAAACATGTCCACCCAGCTGCACAAGGTGGAAAATTTGGGCCATTCTAGCTGCTTCTTTTCTCTTATAGCTGTCATTCAAAGAATTACCAAACTCTGTTCATTCTACATGCTAAAGATCTCTCCAGCTGTTCCTTCCTCTATGTTTCCTGCCACGCTACCCTAGATCAAGGCCTCATTATTTTAAACACCCTTGAATAGTTTGAAAGACATTTCCTATTTGGACTCCCTGCTTCCAAGCTCATCTGACAGGTAATCCAGCCTCCATACGCCACCAGAATTATTTTACTAAAACACTAACCTAACCATATCACTCCACTGCCTAAATCGCTTTGATGGCTCCACTTAATCTGAAAAATAAAACACAATAATGAAGGCTTTGACTCCGAATGCCATTCTGTCTTATCTTCTACCCTATTCAATGTACAGTCAGGCCTGAACAACATATTAGGAGTTCCTCAAAAAACCCAGGCTCTTCTCCAGTGTCACGCCATGAACTTTGTGTTTCCTCTGCCTGGAAAACCCTCCACCCTCCTGTAATGCTTTCCCCATTTGGGAAAATAAGTAAGATGCCGACTTTACAAGTTACATCAAACTAAATTCAAATGAATAAAAGATTTAAAATCAAATCTTTGGCTGAACTCACCTACATTTATAACTGAATACCACCAACAAGGGGGTATTCAGAAAGAATTATTATAAAGAAAAACAAAACCATAAAAGTACTGGCAGAAAACATACATGAATGATTTTTGTTTCCTTTAAGGGAGTGGTTAACAAACCTGAGGGCCAAATTCAGCCTTCAGGCTATTTTTGTAAATAAAGTTTCATTGGAATGTAGCCATGCTGATCTATTTACAGGTGTCTCTGTGTGCTTTTACACTGCAACAGCTGTGTTGAGTAGTTGAGACTATATGGCCAGCAAAGCCTAAAATATTTATTATCTATCCCTTTACAGAAAAAGTTTACTGATTCCCCAAACTAAAGGATGTTTTAAAAGACAGACATTATTAAAATGAAAAGATGGAAATTTCCAAATACATAATACTTAGAAACTTAGAAACTCTAATTATACAAAATTGAAAGTCAATGAACAAACTGGAACCATATTTGAAATAGGTATGACAGAAAAAATGTTAGTATTGGTGATATATTAAAAGCTCTCAACAATGAAGAAAAGATCTACATCCAAATAGGAAAACTGATAAATGGCTTCAATAGCTAACTGAGAAATTACAAACTATAAATGGTCAATAGATACACAACAATATTTTCTAGCTTGTTAGCAGTCAAAGGAAGACAAATAAAGGAAATTATTATTTCACGATTTACCTGAAAAATTGGTAAATACATATTTTTAAAACAGTAATACCCTGCATTGGCAAAGGTTCAAAGAAACAGGTCCTCTTCGAAGATATAATGGGAACAAAAGTTTGATACACACTTTTTGGAAGAAATTTCACTTTTAGAAAGTTGGTACAAAAGCTACTTCCAACTAAAAAAGCTTAGCATTCAGAAAATGTTATTCACATAATTGACAAATGGGATCTGATTAAACTAAAGAGCTTTTGCACTGCAAAAGAAACTACCATCAGAGTGAACAGGCAACCTACACAATGGGAGAAAATTTTTGCAACCTACTCATCTGACAAAGGGCTAATATCCAGAATCTACAATGAACTCAAACAAATTTACAAGAAAAAAACAAACAACCCAATCAAAAAGTGGGCGAAGGACATGAACAGACACTTCTCAAAAGAAGACATTTATGCAACCAAAAGACACATGAAAAAATGCTCATCATCACTGGCCATCAGAGAAATGCAAATCAAAACCACAATGAGATACCATCTCACACCAGTTAGAATGGCGATCATTAAAAAGTCAGGAAACAACAGGTGCTGGAGGGGATGTGGAGAAACAGGAACACTTTTACACTGTTGGTGGGACTGTAAACTAGTTCAACCATTGTGAAAGTCAGTGTGGCGACTCCTCAGGGATCTAGAACTAGAAATACCATTTGACCCAGCCATCCCATTACTGGGTATATACCCAAAGGATTATAAATCATGCTGCTATAAAGACACATGCACACGTATGTTTATTGCAGCACTATTCACAATAGCAAAGACTTGGAACCAATCTAAATGTCCAACAACAATAGACTGGATTAAGAAAATGTGGCACAAATACACCATGGAATACTATGCAGCTGTAAAAAAGGATGAGTTCATGTCCTTTGTAGGGACATGGATGAAACTGGAAACCATTATTCTCAGCAAACTATCACAAGGACAAAAAACCAAACACCGCATGTTCTCACTCATAGGTGGGAATTGAATAATGAGAACACATGGACACAGGAAGGGGAACATCACACCCCGGGGACTGTTGTGGGGTGGGGGGAGGAGGGAGGGATGGCATTAAGAGATATACCTAATGCTAAGTGACGAGTTAATGGGTGTAGCACACCAACATGGCACATGTATACATATGTAACAAACCTGCACGTTGTGCACATGTACCCTAAAACTTAAAGTATAATAATAATAAAATTTAAAAAAAAGAAAAAAAGAAAATGTTATTCTAGCAATAGATGGTCTAAAATACATCTTGTATGATGGTAATAACGTGTTGGGTTTAAAACCTACTTTTCTCAGGAGAAACGTGTGACTTCGATTGTCCCCGTACGAGCCTGCAGGTGAAGCCATCGCCGGCACAGACTCCACAGTTGTCCTCCTTGGCATTGCTTCCCAGTTGCCAATCGCAGCCCACTGCCTGCCAACAGAAGCATGGCGGTCAGTGGTGCCCAAATCCAGGGGAGGGGGAGCTCCCTTCATTTCAGGAAGCTTAGTTGTGATGTAATTCTTAAATGTACAGTTTGGCTCTCTTTTATGAGAACATAGTTTTATAAATGTAAATAATATAATGTCTTACAGGATAGTATCATTTATATGATGCTAATGCAAGGCTGAAATATTAATATTAAGATTTGAAGCTGTCCCTCCATATCCCCTCTCTTTTCTATTTATATTTTTATTCAGATTTCTGTGCTTTATTTTTCAAGACAAGATCTCACTCTGTTGCCCAGGTTGGAGTGCAATAGTGGGATTGTGGCTCACTGCAGCCTCAACCTCCTGGGCTCAAGTGATCCTCCCACCTCAGCCTCCCAAGTAGCTGAGATCACTTCAGCCTGGGAGGTTGAGTCACAGGCCTGCGCCCCAACACCTAGCTTTTTAAAATTTGATGTAAAGACAGGGTCTCCCTATGTTGCCCAGGCAGGTCTTGAATTCCTGGGATCAAGTGATCCTCCTGCCTTGGCCTCCCAAAATGCAGGGATTACAGGCATGTACCACACTGCCCAGCGCAGGTATTTTTATGCATATAAAATAAACAGAACATTACAGACGTTTCCTCTCTCCCCAGCCCTACACTTGTCCTATTCTCTCATTTCCTCCCCAAAACAACCACTGTCCTAAATTTGATGTCTAACCTTCTGGTTCATAGTTTTACTTTAAATATCTGTTTTTCTATTTTTACTTCTATCTCTAAATCCCTATATCCCTATATTAATAGCTGTCTATAGTCTTTATCTATATCTTTATATCTCCTTGTCTTTATCATTAGCTGTACCTATGCCTATGTATCTCTACCTCTGTCATTATATCTATTTATTTATAAACAATTTTTAAAATATAAAAAATAATTAAAAGGAGAGATGTCTCATATAAAATATGTGTTTATACTGCTATCTTTCCTTCTGTCATTTTTCATGTGTACATATGTGTATTTGCTAGATTGTAAGATTCCTTACATGAGAAAAAAGATCATGTCTTATGTTTTTTTTTTCTTAAGCGTATATTTTACATAATGTGTAAATGACAATAATATCAACTGATTTGGTGGTTTATCTCTTTCTTCCTTCCCATATTCATCTAACTTTATTTATAAACCTGGTGTTTAAGTGCAGGGACTTTGGAGGAAGAAAACACCCACGTACAAACCTGGATCCACCCACCAACCTTTTAAGGGGCAGGATGTTGAAAAATTCAAACTCTCAGAGACTCGTTTTCCTCAACAGTAAAATAGAGATAATAATACCAACATATACTTCACATAGGGCCTAGTGAGGATTCAATGAGAAAATATATGCAAAATTCTTAGTATAATGATCCAAACACTATAAAGGATTCAATAAAAGAGGGCCAATGTTATTATTTCTCTCTGTTTTTCATCTGATTTTGACTCCCGGGTAGCCCTCATGCTTCAGCTTGGAGGTGTTGAATCAGGCTCTACATTCAAGCTGTTGAAGAAGAAAGGAAACTAGAGGAAGCTGAGACAATGATTTACACACTATTCTTTCCAACATTTTGGTGTTGAATCAGACTCTACATCCAAGCTGTTGAAGAAGAAAGGAAACTAGAGGAAGCTGAGACAATGATTTACACACTATTCTTTCCAACATTTTGGTGTTGAATCAGACTCTACATCCAAGCTGTTGAAGAAGAAAGGAAACTAGAGGAAGCTGAGACAATGATTTACACACTATTCTTTCCAACGTTTTGGTGTTGAAGGGAAAGAGAAAGATCAAGTGAAAATTTCAGGGAGAGGTAGTAAGTTTCAAGGAAGTTTAGAGAATAGCTTATGATTAGAGATATTTCCAAATTCACGAAGAGCTATCATGAGGAAAGGGTCTACTTTTGTTCTGTGTATTTCCAAATGGTGAAAGCTACAGGTTTAAGCATAATTTGGTTCAATATGAGAAAGTTTGAAAAGTCAGAGATATCTAATAATAAGTATTCAATCATAGTCTAGGAGATGTCTTGGTGGAAAAATTGTAGGGGGGATTAAATTATTGGATGAGTTGCTTAATCCAATGACTTTTGAGATCCTTTAATCCTGATTATATGATTTTATAAAGATAGTAATACAATATTAATAATTGCTGATTTGTATTGAATGCTTAGCATGTACCTGGCATTATGCCACAAATATTGTACACATTATTTAATCTTCAGAGCAATTTTATGATGCAGGTGATACCTTTAACTCTATTTTATAAATAAGGAATCTAAACATTACTGAGTAAATGATTTGCCAATATTACACAGCTAGTATATAGTGTTGGTAATGGTTTTAAAACCCAAGTTATCTGACTCAGAATCTTAACACTACATTACAACTTCCTCTACCTTAAGTATCAGCAGATAGACAACAACAACAAAAGCCCAGTTACACATGCCATTAAATTAATATTTACCAGTACATGTGGAACAACTTAAGAGTGAATGATTTTGGAAACACACTTGCATGGTCAAGATTCAATCAATGAGTAATTTGTGTTCATGTAACTTTCTCCAAGGGGAGTAATACCACTATTAAATTATAGAAACACTGCCCCTGGGCCAGACTCTGTCCTCACACATTCATGTCCCTGAGCACTCTGCATTTCATGAGACTGAGAATCACTCTCTATCTGGTCATCGAGGAAGGATGTGGGCTTAGGAGCTAGGAGGGGCTTGTTTTGAAGAGTGTTTAAGGCCTTGCAAGATCTCGGGCAATTGAATACCTCCCTGAGCACTTATAATTTTTTTTAAGTTACAATTCATCCAAATGTTATAGCAAGATAAAGCATGTGAAAACATCACAGAAAAATGATATTTGAAAAGAAAGTCTTGCCTTGTGATTCATAAGGAATAAGCCAGAAATGCCTTTGAAATTGAGGGGCTACTGAATTTTGGCTTTCATATCCCATCATAATCAACAATAAGCAACTTTTTTTTTTTTTTTCTTTTTTTTTGAGACAGAGTCTCGCTGTGTCGCCCAGGCTGGAGTGCAGTGGCACGATCTCAGCTCATTGCAAGCTCTGCCTCCTGGGTTCACGCCATTCTCCTGCCTTAGCCTCCCGAGTAGCTGGGACTACAGGCGCCCGCCACCACGCCCAGCTAAGTTTTTGTATTTTTAGTAGAGACAGGGTTTCACCGTGTTAGCCAGGGTGGTCTCAATCTCCTGACCTTGCGATCTGCCCGCCCCAGCCTCCCAAGGTGCTAGGATTACAGGCGTGAGCCACCGCGCCCAGCCCAACAATAAGCAACTTCTTAAAAATTGCCTGAAGTGTTTCCAACTTCTATGACATCATCTGAAGTCATGATCTCTAATTATAGTGATTTATTAACTACTAATTGATGGATATATCAGTAAAATTTATTAACATCTATTAAATAACCATTTTCTATACTGCCAGAAACTACAGAGTATAAATTAATAACATAAGATTCTTACCTTACAGTGTAGTTAATGAGACAAGTTACACAAGATAGTGGATGACATAAACAAATATTTAAAATATATGAGTAGTGCTTTTTGGAATAAATATTCATCTATAAATCATCACTTCAGCTAAAAATTTTTTCACAGTTCCTGCATATGATTTCCTGATCAGCTAAAAGATAATACTTAAATAAGTGTCACTAGTCCAAATGAAGCAAAATATGAATTTTTCAGAGCAGTCAAATTTAATCATTCAAGAACAAAACATTTTTTTTTTAAATCAACTGTTTGAAATCTCTGCAAATTGGAATCTAACTTGGGGGAAAAAATCTGACATTTCTGCCTTAAAAATCAGAGTATATGGAGCTGTGCTAGTCAGTAGGAATACTCAAAAACATTTTGTTTCTTTCAGCCCACAGAAGGTCTGCACTTCTCCATCCCCTTTGAAGTTAGGTATGGTCATTAACTAACTTTGGCCAATGAAATATGAGTCTAAGTGATTGATCTGTGTCACTTCTATAAGAAGATTTAAGGGTCTGTGTCTGAGTCTCATGTTCCCCTTGCACTATTGCAGTTATTATGTAAAAAATATGTCCAAATAAAGCCTACCTCAGCCTGAGTATCCAAGACGTTCTAAGAGCTGAGGCTCCTGTTGACCACTGTTGGACAAGTGGCATCAGCAAGAAGTAACCTTTAATTGTTTTAAGCTACTGAGCTTTGGGGGTTGTTGGTTACTGCAGGAAAACCTAGCCTACACTATACAGGACTATAATATAACCATTAATTGATAAAGCACGGTTATTAACAGGAAGACGATTTTTAAAATTGCAAGTTTCACATTAAAATCCAGTTTTCCCGCTTCTCTTGACAAAAACAAAAATGAAACAAAACTTCCGACATGTTTATACATAGTTGCTCCCTTCACAATGAGCATGTATCCCCCAGTTCACCACTATAGTCACCAGCCAATGTGACTACATCTGGGCAGTTTCTCTCTGGGGCAGTATGTAGACATTTGAGTTTTAATCCCTGTACTAAGCCATCTAAGCATGAATCATCTGTTGAACTGACTGTTCTTTACCGAATTATATCTCATTTTCAGTTACAAACTTCAGCTACACTTGTACCAATACAGAAAGTATCATCAATATGGCCCAATAATTAAGAAATTGGATTCTGGAATTAGGTTGTCTGGGTTCAAATTCCAGCTCTACCACTTCCTAGCTATGTGCGATAGACTGAATGTGTCTGCACCCAAAATTCATATGCAGAGACCTAACCCTCGAGTTGATGGTATTAGGAGGTGAAACATTTGGGGGGTGATTGGTCATGAGGGTGCAGCCCTCATGAATAGGATTAGTACCCTTATAAAGGATACCCTGGATACCTCCCTCATCCCTTCTGCCATGTGAGGACACAGCCTCTATGAACCAGGAGGCAGGAAGCAGACCCTCACCAGACACTGAATCTGCCAGCACTTTAATTTTGGACTTCCCAGCCTCTAGAAATGTAAAAAATAAATTTCTGTTGTTAATATGCCACCCAATCTATGGTAGCTAGTGATAGCTGCCCAAACTGACTAAGATACTATACTGTACAACTTGGGCAATTTACTTAGCCTCTTCAATTTCCAGTTTCTTTATCAACAAAATGGGGAATAAATACTGTACCTACTTGATAGGATTATGATGAGCTAACAGTAAAGGGCTTCCACAATGCCTGATACCTGGGCTAAGCACCCAGTGTTAGTTGCTATTATTTTTATTTTTATTCTAAATTCTAAGTGGTTTCTTCATCTGCACAGCTATCAGGGAATTCAATAAACATGAATGACAAATCAAACTTGGTCTGCAGAGCTGGTACCAACCAGGTCGTGCCTCTAATAAAAATCAGACCTCCAAAGCAGAAGCAAATTTAATTCAGTGAGCACCACTGTCTCAGGCTGTCTGCTGTACTCAGGTTAATGGAAAGTTGTTCCCAAGAGCATTGTGACATGTTCATTTAAATGAGAAAACTATACAGACATTTACAAGACTTACGTGTAATCTATGCCAAGTAGTCATTATGGCTCACATCAGTGATCCTGGGGCAAGCAGAAAGAATCACCAGGAAGCAGGAAGTAGGCCAGCACCAGACACTGAATCTGCCTAACTGATGCCCATGGCCACATGGCACAAGACAGGACATTTATGTGAACATTATCCTGTTGAAGGAAAGATACTGAATTCTACCAAGAAGTGTCTAAGTCACTTCTGAGGAAGAACATATAATTATTTGATTCAAATCACCTAGCCAAAAGAGCATCCAGCTTTCAGCAACCAGGGTATCACTCCTCATCACCCAAAGAACTGGCTTACTCATTAGAATCACAAAAACGTGATTAGAAGCACTCATTTAAAATGCACTAATTCATACTGAAACCACCTTTATCCTGCAAGCCCCTTTAAACCCTGGAAACTCCTGGAGCCAACTAAGCAACTGGACTTAGACCATTAATAAGAACAGGGGGTGGTGAGTAGTGAGCAGAAGGGTAAACGCGGGAAGGGGAGTTCATGTTGACTGCAGGCCTCTTGTGTGTCAGCTATTGTGCTGGGCACTTAGCATGTTGGTTTGTGGAAGAATGAATTGAAAACAGGACCTACAAGGAGGATAATACCTCCTTTTTACCTGATGAAAAAGCCAAGGTTCAAAGATGGTAAGGGACTTGCCAAGTGGTCTTCAGTTAATTAGTTGCAGAAATCAAATCTGAATGCAGTTCTTTCTAAATCTGAAGTCTACACAGTCCTGATCACACCTATCCATCACAGGAAGCCACCAAGCAGGTCCATGACCTTGACCCAAGGGCAAAGTGACCTTAGCTTCACACACCAACTGTGCCAACGGCAATGGTTTTCTACTCCCTCTAGTTGCATAAGGCACTGTTCTCTAACCATATTTTGTCATCTCTATTTTCCTCAGAGCATCTTCAAATTTCTCATTCCTCCTCAAAATCCTGCCCCCTCATTCTGATTAGATGCCTTTGCTTTATATTTCACTCAGTTGAGGCCATCAAACAATATTTCACCTTCCTGTCCATTCCCATACAAACTGTTCAGTGGCCCATATTTCCCCCTTCCTACCTTCCTCAAGGGAAAAGGTGTCCCTCCTCCTTGTCCACGAGCAATCTGTCTCCTTTGTTTCTGTTATCAACTCCTTTGAAGAGCCCAGGAACTTCACTGCATTCGTTGTATATTTCTACCTCTCAGTCAATACTCCACTCACCCACCTGCCTGGCAACATATATCCTTGCTCATTCATGGATTTACCATGAAGTTAATGAAGCTTAAGTTTCAGGGTCAACCACTCTCTCCTTTTCCCTCTGTCTTGCCCACCTGCTGCTCCCAGTCTGGACTCCCACAAATGCTTAAAGTTGCGGGGAATTGAAGTATTTGATGTGGGGAAGGGAAGCTGGGCTGCAACTGGGAAGGATTTCTATGTAAGAATCTGCCATGAATTAGCCAATGGTACACACCTGTGGTCCCAGCTACTCGAGAGGTTGAGATGGGAGAATCACTTGAGCCCAGGAGGACAAGGCTGCAATGAGCCGTGATAGCACCAGCCTCACAAGGCTGAACTCCAGCCTGGGTGAGAAAGACTTTGTTTCAAAAATTAATAAATAAAGAGGGCCCTTCTAATTATATATGCTTCAGGTACCCTAAAAGCTGCATCTGCTCCAGTGCTTTTCCAAGTATCTCTGATCTTGAAGACATTCTTCCTGGACCTGACATCCCCTCTGGCTGTAGTTGTAGCTTTCCCTCTATTCTTCTGATTTATGCTTTTTGAAAGGCGGGTTTATGCTCATCATCCCTACTCATTTCAGCCTATTCATTCCTTACCATGTGCAGTGGGTTGAATTGTGCACTCCCCCCAAAAAAAGACATGGCACCCAGAACCTGTGAATGTGACCATATGTGGAAAAATATCTTTGCAAATGTAATTAAGGATGTTGAGATGAAATCATATGAAGGTGTCCTTATGAAAGGAGGGGAAAACATAGAGATAGACAAGAGGAGGTAAGGTGCAGATGAAGGCAGAGATTAGAGTGATGCTTCCACAAGCAAGGAACACAAAAAATCATTGGCACAAAAATCTGTCCCCTTTGTTTCTGCCTATCAACTCTTTTGATTAGCCCAAACTTTACTTCATTAGTTGTATATTCCTACATCTAAATCAATACTCCACCCACCCACCCACTTGGCAACATATATTGTTGTTCATTCATGGACTTATCATAAAGTTAATGAAGCTTAAATTTTAGAGTCACCCACCCTCCTCCTTTCCCTCCATCCTGCCCACCTGCTGCTCCCAGTCTGGGCTCCTGCAAATGGGCTCTTTCTAGAGACAAGCCCAAATTCCAGCACCAGAAGCTGGAAGAGAGGCAAGGAATGGATTATCCCTCAGAGCCTCCAGCCAAGAACCAACCCTGCTGATACCCTGATTTTGAACTTCTGGCCTCTAGAAGTGTGAGAGAATAAACTACTGTTGTTTTAAGCCACCAAATTTGTGGTAATTTGTCACAGCTGCCACAGGAAACTAATGCATCCTGCATCCCCTGCCAGTGCCTAGTCCAACTCCAGCACTGAGGCTGCACCAGCTGTTGTCAGTGATCTTTAGTCAAAATGAAGTGGGTGGATTTCAGTTCTTCTTGACTTCTCTGAAGTATGTGCCACTGCTGACCTGCCTTCTTAAATGCTCACCCACCCTTATCTTCTGTTTTTCATGGTTTCTCTACTATATAGGAGGCTATTCTGTTCAGTCCCCATCAGGGGCACCTCTCCCTGTGCTTGTTCCTTCAATTATGGGCACCAGGACTCTGTACTTGAGAGCACAACCTGTCCTCCTTACTCAGTCCCCAAGGACATTAGATCATTAGATTTAACCATGTGACAGCCCCAGATCTATATTTCTAGTCTAGATTTCTCTCCTAAGCTCTAAATTCATACATCAACTCAGATATTCACAGGCACACTCAGCTCATCACCTTTGCCCCATGCCCCTGGTTCTCACCCAATATTTTGTCTTGACGAATGGTCTCACTGTCTATCTACTTAATCATGATATCAGAAATCTAGATATCATTCTCTCGCTCCCCACATCCAACTAAATATTCAGCCCTAAAAGATCTGTTTCCTCTCCACCCCAAATCAACAGAATATACATTCTTCTCAGCACCATATTGCACTTATTCCAAAATTGACCACATGGTTGGAAGTAAAGCAGTTCTCAGCAAATGGCAAAGAACAGAAATTATAACAAACTGTCTCTCAGATCATAGTGCAATCAAACTACAACTCAAGATTAAGAAACTCACTCAAAACCACTCAACTACATGGAAACTGAACAACCTGCTCCTGAATGACTACTGGGTACATAAAGAAATGAAGGCAGAAATAAAGATGTTCTTTGAAACCAATGAGAACAAAGATACAACACACCAGAATCTCTGGGACACATTTAAAACAGTGTGTAGAGGGAAATTTACAGCATTAAATGCCCACAAAAGAAAGCAGGAAAGATCTAAAACTGACACCCTAACATCACAATTAAAAGAACTAGAGAAGCAAGAGCAAACACATTCAAAAGCTAGCAGAAGGCAAGAAATAACTAAGATCAGAGTGGAACTGAAGGAGATAGAGACACAAAAAACCCTTCAAAAAAATCAATGAATCCAGGAGCTGGTTTTTTGAAAAGATCAACAAAATTGATAGACTGCTAGCAAGACTAATAAAGAAGAAAAGACAGAATAATCAAATAGGCGCAATAAAAAATGATAAACGGGATATCACCACTGATCCCACAGAAATACAAACTACCATCAGAGACTACTATAAATACCTCTACGCAAATAAACTAGAAAATCTAGAAGAAATGGATAAATTCCTGGACACATACATCCTCCCAAGACTAAACCAGGAACAAGGTGAATCCCTGAATAGACCAATAACGGGCTCTGAAATTGAGGCAATAATTAATAGCTTACCAACCAAAAAAAGTCCAGGACCAGATGGATTCACAGCCGAATTCTACCAGAGGTACAAGGAGGAGCTGGTACCATTCCTTCTGAAACTATTCCAATCAATAGAAAAAGAGGGAATCTTCCCTAACTCATTTTATGAGGCCAGCATCATCCTGATACCAAAGACTGGCAGAGACACAACAACAACAAAAAAAGAATTTTAGACCAATATCCCTGTTGAACATCGACGCAAAAATCCTCAGTAAAATACTGGCAAACTGAATCCAGCAGCACATCAAAAAGCTTATCCACCATGATCAAGTGGGCTTCATCCCTGGGATGCAAGGCTGGTTCAATATACACAAATCAATAAATGTAATCCAGCATATAAACAGAACCAAAGAGAAAAAGCACATGATTATCTCAATAGATGCAGAAAAGGCCTTTGACAAAATTCAACAGCCCTTCATGCTAAAAAACTCTCAATAAATTAGGTATTGATGGAACGTATCTCAAAATAATAAGAGCTATTTATGAAAAACCCACAGCCAATATCATACTGAATGGGCAAAAACTGGAAGCATTCCCTTTGAAAACTGGCACAAGACAGGGATGCCCTCTCTCACCACTCCTATTCAACATAGTGTTGGAAGTTCTGGCCAGGGCAATCATGCAGGAGAAAGAAATAAAGGGTATTGAAACAGGAAAAGAGGAAGTCAAATCGTCCCTGTTTGCAGATGACATGATTGCATATTTAGAAAACCCCATCGTCTCAGCCCAAAATCTCCTTAAGCTGATAAGCAACTTCAGCAAAGTCTCAGGATACAAAATCAATGTGCAAAAATCACAAGCATTCTTACACACCAATAACAGACTGAGAGCCAAATCATGAGTGAACTCCCATTCACAATTGCTTCAAAGAGAATAAAATACCTAGGAATCCAACTTCCCAGGGATGTGAAGGACCTCTTCAAGGAGAACTACAAACCACTGCTCAATGAAATAAAAGAGGACACAAACAAATGGAAGAACATTCCATGCTCATGGATAGGAAGAATCAATATTGTGAAAATGGCTGTACTGCCCAAGGCAATTTATAGATTCAATGCCATCCCCATCAAGCTACCTATGACTTTCTTCACAGAACTGGAAAAAACTACTTTAAAGTTCATATGGAACCAAAAAAGAGCCCGCATTGCCAAGGCAATCCTAAGCCAAAAGAACAAAGCTGGAGGCATCACACTACCTGACTTCAAACTATACTACAAGGCTACAGTAATCAAAACACCATGGTACTGGTACCAAAACAGAGATATAGACCAATGGAACAGAACAGAGCCCTCAGAAATAATACCACACATCTACAACCATCTGATCTTTGAAAAACCTGACAAAAACAAGAAATGGGGAAAGGATTCCCTATTTAAGAAATGGTGCTGGGAAAACTGGCTAGCCATATGTAGAAAGCTGAAACTGGATTCCTGCCTTACACCTTATACAAAAATTAATTCAAGATGGATTAAAGACTTAAACGTTAGACCTAAAACCATAAAAACCCTAGAAGAAAACCTAGGCAGTACCATTCAGGACCTAGGCATGGGCAAGGACTTCATGTCTAAAACACCAAAAGCAATGGCAACAAAAGCCAAAATTGACAAATGGGATCTAATTAAACTGAAGAGCTTCTGCACAGCAAAATAAACTACCATCAGAGTGAACAGGCAACCTACAGAATGGGAGAAAATTTTTGCAATCTACTCATCTGACAAAGGGCTAATACCCAGAATCTACAAAGAACTCAAACAAATTTACAAGAAAAAAACAAACAACCCAATCAAAAAGTCGGCAAAGGATATGAACAGACACTTCTCAAAAGAAGACATTTATGTAGCCAACAGACACATGAAAAAATGCTCATCATCACTGGCCATCAGAGAAATGCAAATCAAAACCACAATGAGATACCATCTCACACCAGTTAGAATGGTGATCAGTAAAAAGTCAGGAAACAGCAGGTGCTGGAGGGGATGTGGAGAAACAGGAACACTTTTACACTGTTGGTGGGACTGTAAACTGGTTTAACCATTGTGGAAGACAGAGTAGCGATTCCTCAAGGATCTAGAACTAGAAATACCATTTGACCCAGCCATCCTATTACTGGGTATATACCCAAAGGATTATAAATCATGCTGCTATAACGACACATGCACACGTATGTTTATTGCGGCACTATTCACAATAGCAAAGACTTGGAACCAACCCAAATGCCCATCAATGATAGACTGGATTAAGAAAATGTGGCACATATACAGCAAGGAATACTATGCAGCCATAAAAAAGATGAGTTCATGTCCTTTGTATGGACATTCCTTTGCAATACAGTCTACGTGCTACATGAAGCTGGTACATGCTACATGAAGCTGGAAACCATCATTCTCAGCAAACTATCGCAAGGACAAAAAACCAAACACTGCATGTTCTCACTCATAGGTGGGAATTGAACAATGAGAACACTTGGACACAGGAAGGGGAACATCACACACTGGGGCTGATTGTGGGGTGGGGGAAGCGGGGAGGGATAGCATTGGGAGATATACCTAATGTAAATGACGAGTTAATGGGTGTAGCATGCCAACATGGTGCATGTATACATATGTAACAAACCTGCACATTGTGCACATGTACCCTAGAACTTAAAGTATAATTTTTTAAAAAGTACTATTAAAAAAGAAATAAAAAATTGTACCTATGTTATAAAGCATGGTTTGATTAAAAAAGAAAAAAAAGATCTGTTTCTAGGGCCAGGCTCAGTGGCTCATGCCTATAACCCCAGTGTTGTGGGGGGCCAAGGTAGGAAGGTTGCTTGAAGCCAGGAGTTGGAGATCAGCCTGGGCAACATAGTGAGACCTGATCTCTACAAAAAATGTAAACAATAAAAATTATCCTAGCACGGTGAAACATTCCTGTAGTCCCAGCTACTTGGGGGTGGAGTGCAGACTAAGTTGGGAGGATTACTTGAGCCCAGGAGCTCAAGGCTATAGTGAGCTGTAACCACACCATTACACTCCAGCCTGGACAACAGAGCAAGACCCTGTCTCAAAAAAAAATGCACCCTTAATCTTTAGAATTTGTCTCCATTTAATTCATCCTACCTCTTGCCTTATTTTAAGCTCTTGTTATCCCATACTTGACCTTCTACTGTTTGGCTACATCCTGTCCTCTGCAAATAATCTACCACTTTGCCACTGAAATGACCTTTCTAAAGACAAGCCCAAATTCTTTATGAAATTATGAAACAGCTCCTCTTTCAACTTTCAGAATAAGTTAATGATTGGTTTCTCACCTCCACTGGCAGCCTCATCTCCTAGCACTATTCCATGGGTATTCTCACCTCAACTCTACAGAATGCACTCCTGGACCCTTAAACACATCTGCACCTGCTGTTACATTCCTGTCCCTTCTGCTTGTCATTCTCTTCCTCACCTTGGTTTATCTAACTTTTACTCAACTTTTCAAAACCTCAGTATCCAAACATCACCTTATCCAGAGTGCGCTCCTTGAGGCCAGACTAAATTTCTTTTATTTATTTATATCTTTATTTTTTAGAAACAGGGTCTCGCTCTATCATAGGCTGGAGTACAGTGGTACAGTCATAGCTCAGTGCAGCCTCGAGCACCTGGACTCAGGCGAGTCTCTTGCCTCAGGTTCCTGAGTAGCAAGCAGCCAGGACCATAGGCTTGCGCCAACACACCCAGCTAATTTTTAAAAAGTTCTTGTAGAAACGAGGTTTTCCCATGTTGCCCAGGCTGGTCTTGAACTCCTAGGCTTAAGGAATCCTCCTGTCTTGGCCTCCCAAAGTGTTGTGATTATAGGCAGAAGCCAATGCACCCAACCTAAATTGCTTTTAATAACAATTCATTTTAATTATAAAAGCAATGCATGATCATTGTCAAGAACTTGGAAAACAAAAGCATAATCCCACTGAGAAGGATTACTATTATCATTTGGTCAAAGAGCCCAAAACTTAACTGATGGCAATAAAGGGGAAAAATAGACGGTTTATAAAATGGAACAATTACATGGTAAGCTTTGACCTTTTGTCAAAAGTCTACTTTTGGTTACCAAAAGTAGAAAGCAACCATAGTGTCCTTCAGTAGGTGAATGGATAAATAAACTGTGGTACATCCAGACAATGGAATATTATTCAGTGTTAAAAGGAAATGAGCTATTGTGCTCGCTTCCGCAGCACATATACTAAAATTGGAATGAAGAAAGTCATTGGTAGCTTGATGGGGATGGCATTGAATCTGTAAATTACCTTGGGAAGGATGGCCATTTTCATGATATTGATTCTTCCTACCCATGAGCATGGAATGTTCTTCCATTTGTTTGTATCCTCTTTTATTTCCTTGAGCAGTGGTTTGTAGTTCTCCTTGAAGAGGTCTTTCACATCCCTTGTAAGTTGGATTCCTAGGTATTTTATTCTCTTTGACTTTCTTCACAGAATTGGAAAAAACTACTTTAAAGTTCATATGGAACCAAAAAAGAGCCCGCATCACCAAGTCAATCCTAAGCCAAAAGAACAAAGCTGGAGGCATCACACTACCTGACTTCAAACTATACTACAAGGCTACAGTAACCAAAACAGCATGGTACTGGTACCAAAACAGAGATATAGATCAATGGAACAGAACAGAGCCGTCAGAAATAATGCCACATATCTACAAGTATTTGATCTTTGACAAACCTGACAAAAACAAGAAATGGGGAAAGGATTCCCTATTTAATAAATGGTGCTGGGAAAACTGGCTAGCCATATGTAGAAAGCTGAAACTGGATCCCTTCCTTACACCTTATACAAAAATCAATTCAAGATGGATTAAAGACTTAAATGTTAGACCTAAAACCATAAAAACCCTAGAAGAAAACCTAGGCATTACCATTCAGGACATAGGCATGGGCAAGGACTTCATGTCTAAAACACCAAAAGCAATGGCAACAAAAGCCAAAATTGACAAATGGGATCTAATTAAACTAAAGAGCTTCTGCACAGCAAAAGAAACTACCATCAGAGTGAACAGGCAACCTACAAAATGGGAGAAAATTTTCGCAACCTACTCATCTGACAAAGGGCTAATATCCAGAATCTACAATGAACTCCAACAAATTTACAAGAAAAAAACAAACAACCCCATCAAAAAGTGGGCAAAGGATATGAACAGACACTTCTCAAAAGAAGACATTTATGCAGCCAAAAATCACATGAAAAAATGCTCACCATCACTGGCCATCAGAGAAATGCAAATCAAAACCACAATGAGATACCATCTCACACCAGTTAGAATGGCAATCATTAAAAAGTCAGGAAACAACAGGTGCTGGAGAGGATGTGGAGAAATAGGAACACTTTTACACTGTTGGTGGGACTGTAAACTAATTCAACCCTTGTGGAAGTCAGTGTGGCGATTCCTCAGGGATCTAGAACTAGAAATTCCATTCGACCCAGCCATCCCATTACTGGGTATATACCCAAAGGACTATGAATCATGCTGCTATAAAGACACATGCACACGTATGTTTATTGCGGCATTATTCACAATAGCAAAGACTTGGAACCAACCCAAATGTCCAACAATGATAGACTGGATTAAGAAAATGTGGCACATATACACCATGGAATACTATGCAGCCATAAAAAATGATGAGTTCACGTCCTTTGTAGGGACATGGATGAAATTGGAAATCATCATTCTCAGTAAACTATCGCAAGAACAAAAAACCAAACACCGCATATTCTCACTCATAGGTGGGAATTGAACAATGAGAACACATGGACACAGGAAGGGGAACATCACACTCTGGGGACTGTTGTGGGGTGGGGGGAGGGGGGAGGGATAGCACTGGGAGATATACCTAATGCTAGATGACGAGTTGGTGGGTGCAGCGCACCAGCATGGCACATGTATACATATGTAATTTACCTGCACATTGCGCACATGTACCATAAAACCTAAAGTTTAATAATAATAAATAATAATAAAAGAAAAAAAAAAAAAAAAAGAAAAAGAAAAAGAAAAAAATGCAGTGACTTTTTGGCTCTTATTATGCTAGAAATAAGCCCTATACATCAGTATTAGAACTTTTTGTGATAAGCCATTGTATTTTTATTTCTGATTTATATTTTGCCTAAAGTAAAAAAAAATGTTAAATAGCAATTTAAATGGAAATCAATACAAATGGATTTAAAAAGTAAAGTTGCATTAGCATCCCAGGAAAAAAAAAAAAAAAAAAAAAATAAAAAATAAAAAAAAAAAAAAATAAAATTGGAATGATAGAGATGATTAGCATGGCCCCTGTGCCAGGATGACATGCAAATTTGTGAAACATTCCATTAATTTAATTTTTTTATCTTAAATTTTTTAAATTAAAAAAAAGGAAATGAGCTACCAAGCCATGAAAAGACACTGAGGAAACTTAAATGTATAATATATTACTACATGAAAGAAGCCAATCCGAAAAGGCTATATAGTATATGATTCCAACTCTATGACATTCCGGAAAAGGCAAAACTATGGAGACAGTAAAAAGATCCATGGTTGCCAGGGGTTAGTGAGGAGAGAGGGATGAAAGAGCAAAGCATAGAGGATTTTTAGGTCAGTGAAACTGCTCTGCATTATACTATAGGAGTGGATACATGTCATTATACATTTGTCCAAACTCATAGAATTTACAACACCAAGAGTGAGCCCTAATGTAAACTATGAACTTTGGGTGATTATAATGTGTCAACGTAGGTTCATCGACTGTAATAACTGTATCACTTTAGTGGGGAATGTTGATAGTAGGGGAGGTTGTGCATTTAAGGAAGCGGGGGGGCCTATGGGAAAATTCCACCTTCCACTAAATTTTGCTGTGAATCTAAAATTGCTCTAAAAAATGAAGTCAGGCCAGGTATGGTGGCTCATGCCTGTAATGCCAGTATTTTGGGAGGCTCAAGGCCAGCCTGAGCAACATAGCGAGACCCCCTTCTCTACAAAAATAAAAAAAAACTGGCTGAGCATGATGGCACATGTCTGCAGTCCCAGCTACATGGGAGGCTGAGGCAGGAGGATCGCTTGAGCCCAGGAGGATGAGTCTGCAATGAGGCATGATCATGTTGCTGTATCCCAGCCTGAGTGACAGATGAGACCCTGTCTCTTTAAAAAAAAAAAAAGAAGAAAGAAATTAGTCTGTTTTAAAAGGGCAGGGAGATGGACAGTGTAGGAAGAGCCTAAAGGAGACAAACAAGAATCCTCAATTTCATCATTAACGCAAGGACAAGCCATTGAAGGGCTTTGGGGAATGCAAGAATGACAGTCTCTGAATTACCTTTTAACATAATCACTTTGGCTGCTGCTTGAAGAACAGACTGGAGGGAATCATGGTGGGAGCTGGGAGAACAGAACAGAAAGATGTTAATGCAGTTTAGATTAGCTATTAAGGACTTAGGCTACAAGAAAGGCAGTAAAGATGGAAAGACGTGCTAAATTAAAAGTAATCTTTGGAGGGAAAATTGACAGGATGTAGCAATGGATCAAATGTGTGGGTTGAAAGAAAAGCAAGAATGATGTCAAAGTTTTGGGATAAGCAACTAGAAGCCATTTTCTAGATAAAGGGATGAACAAACTTGAAGCTAGTTTGAAAAGCAGGATGAAGGTTCACCTTTGAGCACTTTAAGTCTGAAGCTCCTGGTAGTGCCTCACACTTAGTAGGTGGTCAGGTTGCTCGTCTGCTGTTGTTACTACTGTTTTTGTTATGAGCAGAATAGGGTAGGCGAAATACTAGACACATTCATTATTTTTTAAAAATATTTTTCAGAAGTCAAAAGAATAGATGCAGAATCCTATAATTTCCCTGCCATCCCTGTCTCACAACCTGTCACAGTGTCTTTTTAATTTTTTTTTTTCTTTTTGAGACAGTCTCGCTCTGTCACCCAGGCTGGAGTACAGTGGCATGATCTTGGCTCACTACAACCTCCACCTCCTGCGTTCAAGTGATTCTCCTGCCTCAGCCTCCCTAGTAGTTGGAATTACAGGCACACACCATCATACCCAGCTAATTTTTGTATTTTTAGTGGAGATGGGGTTTCACCATGTTGCCAGGCTGGTCTTGATCTCCTGACCTCAAGTGATCCACCCACCTCGGCCTCCCGAAGTGCTGGGATTACAGGGTGAGCCACCATACCCGGCCTAAAGTGTCTTGAATCCTTACACTCATTAAAAGCCACTGGGGTTTATGTCTCAGTCACACTCGTCACAACTCTGCAGAGACCACTCTGAAAAATCTGTTGGAATGCATTCATGTTAGTTTTCAGTAAATAAATCATTGTGCCCAAAGATCCAAAACAATGAATTAATTTGAATAAGAAAGCTTAATTTAATAAGAGACTCTCCAGTATTACTCTTCCAAAACAGTGGTTCTCAAAGTGTATTTCCCAGACCCACAGATTCAGGGTCTCCAGGGAACTTGTTAGAAATGCAAATCTTTGGGCCCCATCCCTTACCTACTGAATCAGAAACTCCGGGAGATGAGCCCAACACTCTGTTATCACAAGCCCTCCAGGTGACTCTGATGCTTGTTCAAGTTAGAGAATCACTAATCTATGGCCGGGCACGGTGGCTCATGCCTGTAATCCCAGCACTTTGAGACGCTGAGGCAGGTGAATCACCTGAGGTCAGGAGTTTGAGATCAGCCTGACCAACACGATGAAACCTCATCTGTACTAAAAATACAAAATTGGAATAGAAATACAATTTGTATTTGTATTTGGTGTACAAAAATACAAAAGTGGGATTATAGGTGTAAACCACCCTACCTGGCCAATAGCAATATTTTCATCTGCATGAACAAAAGTACAGAAGAAAATGGTTCAGTTTATTGACAGCAGGTGTGGCACATCCACGAAGCAGGGGCTTGGGAGGCAAGTGTGCTTACCTGACAGATGCCACTGATACACATGTCCAAGGAGTCCGTGTTGCAACGAGTTCCATCCAGTACCTTAGGTGCCAGCTCCACCACCAAATTTTGTCCTCATGCATGACACTTGAGTGCACACGGAGCAGCAGGATCATTATATCGTGGAAGCCATTCATAGTAACGCCCCGATACTGGACATCATTGTAGGCTGAGCACTGCCGGGCTCTGAAAGCTTCTGCATCTGGAGGGCAGTCCTGGGGGCAGGGGGAAAAGGCCACAGGCACATCACCCAGTGAGAGAGGCCAACAGAAGATGAAATCAGTTCACCAGAATCTCATGAGACCACACTCCACTTGCCTCTCTCTGGGAGTCACCTAATTCCCCCTTTTTTTTTTTGATTCAAAGTTGAATGTATGCTATGAAATTCTACAGAGATCGTGGCAATAATTATTTATACAGGAGATTATCTCATTATTCTGATCACTCATCCACCCAGCTATTTTTTCCAGATAATTAGAGATTACAAGACTTAGATGCCAAACTTTGCCCTATTTTAACCATCTTGAATATAAATTTTCAAATGCATTATCTAATCTCCTTCCTTTTAAAACAAGGGAAACCAAATGCTTTTAATTTTTCCAGGTGATTCAAGGATTCAAATTCTTCATCAAAATTCAATTGTTATCCATGCCTTCAGGAGCCATTTCAATGTAAAGGATTATTAGCCCCAAACTGCTGTGCTCTGTGAGCACTTGCTGTTGTTTCTTTGTCACTGATTTTTTTTTTTTTTTTTTTTGAGAAGGAGTGTCGCTCTGTCGCCAGGCTGGAGTGCAGTGGCTCGGCTCACTGCAACCTCTGCCTCCCGGGTTCAAGCGATTCTCCTGCCTCAGTACCCCCTGCACATCACCACACCCAGCTCATTTTTGTACTTTTAGTAGAGACGGGGTTTCACCACGTTGGCCAGGATGTTCTGGATCTCCTGACCTCAAGATCCACCTGTGTCGGCCTCCCAAAGTGCTGGGATTAAAGGCATGAGCCACAGTGCCCAGCCTGTTGTGGTTGTTTTTAATTCATCTGTCTTTCCTCCCCTGTCAGGCTCCCTCCCATATCTTCACTGGTACCAAGTACCTGCCTTCAACTGGCTGTAGGATGGATGACAGAAAACATAGCTTGTTCAAATTCTGTCTACAACAAAAGCAAATAAATTCAAAGTAAATGCCTTCAGTTGCTCTCATAATAAAACATTTTTGTACAAATATTGATGACTCATTGGTCTTTCTACTAAATTACTGATTCTGCCCACCAGATATTTCCAAAGCAAGATACTAGTTGAGAAAAGTGTTACTTTACTCATCAAAAATCTACTTTTGATATGCAAACTTCATAATTAAAGAAAACAGATACGAAAAAGCAATATAGCCCCCAGGCGCCGTGGCTCACATCTGTAATCCCAGCACTTTGGGTGGCTGAGGCGGGTGGATCACCTGAGGTCAGGAGTTCCAGACCAGCCTGGCCAAAATGGTGAAATCCCGTCTCTATGAAAAATACAAGAATTAGCTGGGTGTGGTGGCGTATGCCTGTAGTCCCAGCTATTCATGAGGCTGAGGCAGGAGAATTGCTTGAACCCAGGAGGTGGAGGCTGCAGTGAGCCAAGATTGTGCCACTGCACTCCAGCCTGAGTGACAGAGCGAGACTCTATCGCAAAAAAAAAAAAACAAAAACAAAAACAAAACAAAAAAAAACACCATAAAGTATTCTTTTTTGTATTATGAAAGTAATAAATATTCATTCTAAAAACTTTGGAAAATAGTTTCTACTCAACAAAAGAATAAATAACATAGATCTTTTGTATCTAAATATTCACACAAATCTTGATTATTTACCAAGGACTTCCTTCTGGAAATAAAATTTCTGAGTCCAAGGTTATGCACATTTTATAGACTATTCAAAATATTGCAAAATTGCCCTCCATTATAATTTTCTAGTTTTTTTTCCAATCCAAAGTATAAAATATAACTTCATTGTTTTCATTTGCATTTTCTTTTTGAAATAGAGTCTTGCTTTGTCACCTAGGCTGGACCTCCCAGGTTCAAGTGATTCTCCTGTCTCAGCCTCTCGAGTAGCTGGGATTATAGGTGCCTGCCACCATGCCCGGCTAATTTCTTTTGTATTTTTCATAGAGATGGGGTTTCACCATGTTGGCCAGGCTGGTCTCAAACTTCTGACCTCAAGTGATTCACCCACCTCAGCCTCCCAAAGTGTTGGGATTACAGGTGTGAGCCACCGTGCCCAGCTTGCATTTTTCTTTTTATTGTTTAATATATTTTCATGTATGTTTGCTTTTTGTATTAATTCTTCAAAAATTTGTTTTATAGCCTTTATCCATTGGCATTTTTGTCTTTTTATTATTTTCAGCAGATGAAACTATTAAACTTCATAGTGAAATTATCAACTCTTTGTCATTTCTGTTGGAAATATTTTCCCCATTTCATTTTTTTTTTGGTACTTTGTAAAGTCAAAAAGTTTTACATTTTCATGTAGTCAGCTCTATTAATATTTCCCCTTAAGGTTTCTTTCTTTATTAATGGGCTTAGAAATGCTTTCCCACTCTGCTCTGAGAACAGATAAATACTTAAATGTATTTTCCTAGTTCCTTTCTAGATTAGCAGTCATATTTAACTATTTGTTATATTTGGAATTTATTTAGATGAATGGTTTAAGTCAGAAATCTAGCTTTATTTTTTTCCACAAATAGATATTTATAAATTATCAGCCAGGATTTTTAAATACAATTTTCCTCTTTTTGCTACTTGATGTTTGTCTTTTATTGTTTACACTTTTGGCCTTTATAAACTTCCTTCAATCCCTTTTGGAAGTAGATAGGGAATACATAGAATTAATTAATTAATTAACTAACATTCTTCTGAGATTAGTTGTATTACTTTGCTGTGAAACATTCCAAAATCCTATATTGCATCCACATTTTTGTTGTCTTAGCAAAATTAAACCAGGTTACACTCATAGAAGCAAGTCAAACTGAAGAAGACTAAAACTGGATGACTTTTTCTTTAGTCAGGGTCTTACTCTGTCACCTAGGATGGAGCACAGTGGCATGATCACAGCTCACTGCAGCCTCGACCTCCAGAGCTCAGGTGATCCTCCCACCTCAGCCTCCCAGGTAGCTGGGACTACAGGCACGCGCCACTACACCCAGCTAATTTTTTGTAGAGACAGTTTTGCCATGTTGCCCATGCTGGTCTCAAACTCCTGGGCTCAGGCAATCTGCCTGCCTTGGCCTCCCAAAGTACTGGGATTACAGGCATGAACCACCGTGCCAGGCCCGATGACTTTTCTCTGTTGAAATGAGGACTGTATCCTCCATCTGGCCATAGGAAGGATCATCAGTTATAAAATTACATCACCTCGTCTTCCTCCAGCCACGGCTAGTTTTCTCTATATCTCACTCTTTGAAACCAACCAAAGGAAAGTGTCTAAGAGAGCAGGATGCAAGCAACTTCTTTGCATTAGGCTCAATGGCAAGCATTCTCTAGGGACTGAATGTGCCGGCTAGCTAACTCTCAACTCCCTTAAATTCCATAAACCAATGAAGTTTCACAAAATTAACAAGAGTTAATTAGCGGAAGACACCTTAGGATGTCAGCCTCAGGGTGGCCAGATTTGTACATGTGACCAGCCCCCTTGGCCCCAGCTGACTATCCAGAGGCAAACATCTGGTCCACACCAGGTCAATCTTTCCCAGAAATTTGGAATTGCAACAAAAGAGCTGGAGCTAAGAGAGCTAAGAACTCATATCAATCTGGGGTTGGACTGGCCATTTCTTTTATAAGATTCATGTTGAAGCAAAGCAAGCCAGTTCCCACAGCACAGAAGAATGAATTCGGTAAGAAAGCAGGAAGAAAGACAGTAAACTATGCATTTAAATAGGAATAAGTAACCTGTGTTCCTCATTTTCTGATTTCTGGCTCCAGGCCCTTAAGGTCTGCTTATGCTTAAATTCCCTTAAAACCCACATATCCATCCAGTGAATCCCCTTTGTCCTGAGCTAATCTAAGTGGACTTCTGTTCTTAGCACATGATGCTATCTGATTAAGGCAGCCTGATATCCGGATCATGCTTTTTAGTTTCCCAGGGATAATCACTGACATTCTCTTTTTACCACCACCCTTTGAACTAGGTAGGTCAGGATTATTACCCTCACTCTACAAATGGAGAAAACTGTGACCTAGAAAGTTTTTAGCCACTAGTCCAAAGACACACACTAGGATATGACAAAGCCAAGACTGATTCTCAAAGTAAAAAGCACTCTATTACAGAATACTGCTTTCTAGTAAATGTGGGAGACACTGACTGCTTATATTAAATGCTTTCATTCACTTCACATTCTTCCAGTGTCAACACTAAGCTTGCCTAATCTGGCTCAGCTAGGTCCCACATCCCAGCTCAAGACAAGCTAGGGATTCTTGTGTCTTAAACAGTCTATTTGACATTTAGGGAGCAAAATGCCAAACATTCTTCTGCTTCCTTTCCCTGAGAAGCATTTTTTTCATATCAGTTAAGTTGAAAACAACACTTATTTATGAAATATACTTGATGGGCTTTGCCCTAGGTCACATGCTAGAGAGAACACACACAAAAAAATATAATCCACCACTGTCATTCAATGAGCTTGTTATCTTATTGGAGATGTAGCTTCTATACACATGAAACACACTGAACAAGTGTTATCACTGGTATTTGTAGACTTAAAGTAGGAATGCAATGAAGGACATAGAATTGTTATCCAAGAGTTAAATTGTACAATTGATTAGATGAAGTTAATAAGAATAGATTCCATATCAGCAAGACTTGACTCTAACCTGATAGAAGTAATAAAAAGGAAGTGTCAGTCAGTGCAGGTAGCCAGTCTGGGAAGCTCAGAAAAGAAGAAAGAGGAGAAGAAGGATAGGAGGAAGAGAGAAGAGGAGGATGGAGAGGAGGAGAAGGGAAGAGAAAGGAAGAGGAGGTGGCTGCCACAGCCAACAAATGACAAAAGGCACCCATTTCCCAAACCATCTTGAAAACAAGGTCTCCTTCCCCTCCTAAAACCATGGGGATTTGTAAAACCTGGGGGCAACTTCTGTATAGAAGCCAGGAATGAAAGATTATCTAATAAACTGAGTATTTTTATGCAGGACAGACAGGCCATTACCTGAGATTATTTATATAGTAGAACTGGACCAAGCTTTCATGTGGATCAGACATTTAGGCAATCCCCCTCCCAATCCCCTCTCCCAATAACCAGCAAGTAGGGACTCAGGAGAAATAATATTGTTGCTACAAGCAAATTTTAAAATTTTATTTTAACTTCATATCCAAGTTGTACTATGAGCTAAATTTTGTGATTCTTTTATATAACAAATGACAACATTTCTAGCATAAAAATAAATTGTTGGTGGCCACTATAAGCTAGAGTTGGCAAATAAGGAATTGTGGAAAGGTGAAATCTCAGATGGATTTAAAGGATGGTGTGATGTAAACAGGACAAGATTCGGGAAACGACATAACAAAAGAGAAACAGCAGAAATAAATTCGTTATCTATAAGGAGCAGTGTGCAGCCTTGTCCAGAAAGGGTGAAAGTTGGGAGTTTAAATAAGAGATAAATCTTACCTGAAGATAAGAAGGTCCTTGAATGCACGTGAGGAGATTTAAAAGCAATAAGGATCCACGGAGGGGACTAAAATATAAAAGATGGCATTTTAGGAACAGTAGAATCGCAAGATGGCCTGAAGCTCTGGAGACAGACATGAGAGGGGGTGACTCTTGCCCAGAGTAGGAGTAATGACAAGGAAAAAAAAAAGAACACCTTCAAGAGAAATACTGAATGGAAAATTGTCAGATTCCAGCCATTCATAGGATCCATGGTATGAGGGATCCTTCAAGGGTCACATCAAATGTCCCTTCTGTAAAGTCAAGAAGGAGCCCTGGGAGCCCCCTCTGCAAGTACACCAGGCCTCCCTCTGTGCTCATAGAAAAATGTGTTCATGCTACAAAAACATCCTTACCAAATGATGATATACTTATCTTAAAATTATTTTCCCTTTGCCTCTTCCATCATTGCCTTTCATCCCATAAATCCTGCTATGAAAACATGACTCATCAGTGAATTCAGGTATCAGACCTCCCTGCTGAGATGCATGACTTCTCTTAGAAATTCTCCATTTGCTCCAAAATACCCCGATAAGGATAATTCTTTATCTAGGACTCAGGGGCCAGTCTCTGGTTATAAGGATATATGTTAAGTGCTGATCAGTGGGTTATGTGTGAAGACAGCAGTCACCCAGGAGCCATGGCATGTACGTACCCAGGCATGTTCTGTTCCATAATCTTGCAGGCCCAAAGCCCAAATCTCCATCTCCCCTGACAGAATGAACCCAAGGAGAGCCACTGAACCAAAGTCTGAATTCTCAGGGAGGGTGGTGTGCTCCTCATGACCTGGATATGCCTTCCACTCCTGCCATTTGAGGCATGATCTCCTGCACACCAGGGGTGGAATTTCTTCATCTTCATCTATGTGCTGTGAAGGCATGTCCCTGTTACAACTAGGCTTCATAACAGAAGAACATTTTATCTTTTCTTGGGTGCCTGAATTTTTTTCTTTAGTGTCTTCTGCTGAGGTGGGCAGAATTCTGAAATGCAACTGTCAGAGTCTGTCCTCGTTAAGCCGGATCCTCTCCTATGCTAGGGATCCAACCCAGGCTGCTGGAGTAGTAGAAAACCAATAGCCATGGAGGATTTCCTTTCTCTGACTCCCTTCAGTTGTGTTTCTTTCAATTAATTCCCTGCTCTTCCCTGATCTCTGACCCTTGCCAACTAAGATTATTTAGAAGGTTTGCCCTACAGTTCCAGAGTTAGATTTTCTACAATGGTATCTGGAAGTATAATGTCCCTCCAATACCACAGCAATTCTTGTGCTTATGTGTTGCCAAAAGCTACCATGCTTTAGCTACTGCTGTCTGCAGCATCATTTTATTATCTGACAAAGCTTACAGCCTTTCCATTCTCTTGTATAGTGTAGTAGAGTGGTTAGGAGTGCACTCACCGAAACCTGACTGTCTGAGGTTAAATTCGGTTCTGTGACCTTGGGCAGGTTACTTAAATCTCCTTTGTAAATGTGGAAATAAAAATAGCACATACTTCTCAGGGTTAGTGTGAGGATTACATTAATTTATTCATGAAATGGCACTTAGAATAATGCCTAGCATTCAGGAAGTACTTAATAAGTATGAGCTATTATTATTATTATTATTTCGGTTAAGTGTGAGGAAGTCAACACATATAGACAATAGCCCATGGTCTTAAGGCTGAGAGCCTGAGTCTTCAGACATTCCCATGGAGAAATAGAACTTTTAGCAATCTCTGGAATATGATCCAGTGTTAGATCTCCAAGGCTCACTGACAGAAACACCTCCTTCTCCATACAGCAGACTACTCTGATAGAGACTGAGTTTGGTCATTGATGATGACATCTCTTGGATGGGACTGAAAGACCCTGCTGTCCCTCAATACAGGGCTTTTATGGTCCTGGAAATATAGGTGTAGGCATGTTTGAATCAGGGGGCAAGTCTCCCTCAAAAGAACTCCTCATCTTAGAATCACTAAAGGCAACTTCCTTCAGAAGAGTGAATGACCATCCCCACTTCCAGGTAAAATGAACTCCACTAACCACTGAACTAGTGTGGCCAGTCTTCAGTAAGGCATTGCATGGCAGTGAGAAGGCAGTGAGAAGTAACAGCAGGGGGATGCTCATCAGAACTTGGTCCTCTCTCCACTTGAGGTGGGGTGGGTTGCAGACTGGTCCCCACTCCTGCTATGGTGAGGTGGATATTTTGAGCCCCCAATTAATAAAGCAGGAAGCAGTTCAATTAATTACATGGAAAAAAAAGATGTAACCATATTCATACTCCAAGCTCATTGTGGTTACATCCACTTATGGCACTCAACGTGTTTGCAATGTTTCTATAGTATTTTCAGAAATATACTTGCATGATCTCTCCTGTGTAGGAATGGGCTCTTACAGATTATCAGCGCTGAAGCTGAGGCTTCATTTATGCACCTCTGGTTTGCAACACAGCTTAGGCATGCACAGCTGCAGATACTGTGGCACGTGGAGACAAAGGGATACTCTGGACACTTCCACTGTCACAACCTTCCCTTATTTCCCAAATAAGGAATTTTGTTGGAAATTCTGAGTTTGCAATGACAAGCATAGCAACTGATGCTACATACTTATGAAACCTCTCTTAGGACTCTCTAAGGATTCCAACTCCGAGAACTAAAAAGGGCAGCACTTGCTTCTCCACCTCCTTCCTACCCTACCCCAAGCATCTATTTCTTACCAGCCTAGAAAGATTTCTGCCACATTCTCCCAGAGGGACCATAAATTAGAGACCACAGGTAACCCCCAAGGCCCAGAGAGCTTCAGGGGCATCATATCTTCACTCAAGTACACTAAAGTCCTAACCATTTCACCTAATGTGCATAATTTTAGCAGATTACATTTTATGTCTGTACTATGTGGCACAATACTCTAACACTTGTGTTGATAATAGATTCCTTTTTGGAATTAGCTAGAGCAGAGTGATACACACACAGAGAAACTCTAGAATGAGATCCTAAAATGTAACACCGTGATCTGGGGTTTAAAATAAATCGTTTTAAATAGTTTCACAACTTATTGCTGGAAATCATACTGTTTTGAAATTTGTTCTTGAATGACTACAAGGAAATTGTCAGACCAAAGAAAACTTTAGCTATCTATCCCACTGTGTTGGGCAAAATAATGCACCACCTTGGCCCACAAGATGTCCAGGACCTAACCTCTGGAACCTGCGACTATGTTACCTTACATGGCAAAAGGATCTTTGCACACATAACTAAAGTTAGAGACCTTGAGACAGAGAAATTATCTAGGATTATCTAGGTGGAAGAACAATGCCCAGCTGCAGTCACAGGAAGATATGACTACAGAAGAATGTTCAGGCCGGGTGCAGTGGCTCATGCCTGTAATCCCAGCACTTTGGGAGGCCGAAGCAGGCGGATCACGTGAGGTCAGGAGTTCGAGACCAGCCTGGCCAATATGGTGAAACCCTGTTTCTACTAAAAATACAAAAATTAGCTGGGCATTCTGGTTAGCATCTGTAATTCCAGCTACTCAGGAGGCTGAGGCAGGAGAGTCGCTTGAACCTGGGAGGCAGAGGTTGCAGTGAGCCGAGATCATGCCACTGCACTCCAGCCTGGGTGATAGAGTGAGACTCAGTCTCAAAAGAAAAAGAAAAATGTTCAAACAGATGCAACGTTGCTGGCTTTGAAGACTGAAGAAGGAATCACAAGCCAAGGAATATGGGTGGCCTCTAGAAGCCGGGAAAAAAAGGAAATTAATTTTTCCCTAGGCCTCCAGAATGATGTAGCCCTGCCTATATGTTAATTTTAGCCCAGTAAGACCTGTGTCAGACTTTGGGCCTTCAGAACCATAAGGTTATACATTTGTCTTGTTTTAAGCCACTATATTTATAGTAACATGTTACTGCAGCAATAAAAACAACTAATGCACCCACGAAAAAGGTGGTAGATCTAAAAGCCTCATGGATAAAACTCTGAGGTTGCTAATGCACCCACATGCTTGTTTAAAAGGAAGGCTAGACTACGTTGGCACTGACATGCTTGCCTTTGTGTTCAGGTCTCTCTCTCCCTTCTACATGCCCCATCTGGACTTTCAGCTCAGTTAATTCGCATTCACAAGCAGATGTGTCACTCAACATCAAGTGTGATTCAATTCAAATCACCAGAGATGTGAAACATTTGTGTAGTGCTCCAAAATCCCTCCAAGGACTCGGTTGATAAAAATCTGGTACTTCTGGCTAAGTGATATTTGAGTTTGAGTGCCCCAGTAAATAAGCACCCATTTTTTCCCATTCAAGTTTGGAACCAGTGGAGAGACACAGATAGAAATGTCAGCTTCATCGTTGGTAGAAATGGACTGCAAATATGGCTTGAGCTCTCAGTCAAAAGCTGTTGCTAAAGACTGCTGGCTTTCTACTCCCATAGAACTTGTGGGCCTACTCACCAAGAAAAAGCTTGATCCATAGATTAGAAACCCTTACCCAGGACTGATGTCTCACACTGGCTTGGGACAGAGAAGGGAGAAAGACAGACAAAGCCCCAGTAATTGATCTTTTAAAATAAATTAGTTACAGCCAATTGAGAAAATTGGATAAAAATAAATCAATCTCATTTGAAATGAGATCTCCAGATTTTCAGAATTTCCTTTTAATTCTTGTCATTTCGATTTGGGTCTACACCACCAATGAGGGAAATGTTTTTAAAAGTTTTAATAAACACATAAAATGTCATGGTTAGTGATTGCCTGGGGCCGACATATAGTCAGTAAAGGAATTTACCAAGACAGTAATGAGTCTGGAAAGGCAGATTTATTTAAAGAAAAGGGGAGATATACTGCCAGCAAGCAATGGGCAATACAGCAGAGGGAAGGCTGTCTGCTGTCTGCAAAGAGGCAGGGATTGGAGGGGAGTTTTTTAGGTCGTGCTACTTGGGCTTAATGTTTGCCGACAGGATGCGTGGTGCAGGTGGGCTGTGATTTGGATGCTTGTAACAGGATGCCTGTGTGCTAGTGAGCCATTTGCAGTTGACCCTACTTCTCAGAACATTTGTTCCTCTCTACCCCCTATTTCTGTTTCTGCCAGCTAAGCCCATTTTTTCAGTTTCCTTTCAACTCCTTAGGGCTCCACAAATTGCACATATTTATGGGGAACAATGTGATGTTTCAATACATGTATACATTACATAATGAACAAATTAGGGTAATTAGCATGTTCACCACCTCAAAAATTTATCATTTCTTTGTAGTGGGAACATTCGAGATCCTCTCTTCTGGCTAAATTGAGATATACAATGTCTCGCTGTTTACTATAGTTACTCTACTGTGCAATAGGACACCAAAAATCATCCTTCCTTGCTAGTTGTAACTTTCTTGACTAACCTCTCCCAATCTCTACCTGCCCCCTGCCCTCCCCAGTCTCTGGTAACCACTGTTCTATTGCCCACTTTTATGATATCAAGTTTTTTTTTGGATTCCATATATGAATGAGATTATGTGATATTTGTCTTTCTGTGCCTGGATTATTTCACTTAACATAATATCCTCTAGATTCATCCATGTCACAAATAACAGCACTTCCTTCTTTTTATGGCTGCATAGTATTTCATTGCGTATATATACCACATTTTCTTTATCCATTCATTCATTGTTGGACACTTAAGTTGATTCCATACCTTGGCTATTGTGAATAGTGCTACAATAAACACGTGAGTGAGGATATCTCTGTGATATACTGATTTCATTTCCTCTGAATATATAATCAGTCATGGGATTGCTGGATCATATGGTAGTTCTATTTTTAAAATTTTGAGGAACTCCATACTATTTTTCACAAACACTGAACTAATTTACATTCTCACTAATAACATATAAGGGTTCCCTTTTCTCCACATCCTCAGAAACACTTGTCTTTTGTCTTTGTGATAATAATCATTTTATGTGGAATTAGGTGATATAGTGGTTTTGATTTGTATTTCTCTGATGATTAGTGATGTTAAGCATTTTTTCATACACCTGGGTTGGTATTTATGTCTTCTATTGAGAAATGTCCATTAAGGCCTTTTGCCCATTTTTAAATCAAATTACTTGTTTTGGGTTTTTTTGCTATTGAGTTGTTTGAATTCCGTATATATTCTAAATATTATTTCCTTGTCCAGCTGTCTAGTTTGCAAATATTTTCTCCCATTCTACAGGTTGTCTCTTTACTCTTGATTGTTCTCTTTGATGTACATAAGCTTTTTAGTTTAATATAATCCCATTTGTCTATTTTTGCTTTTATTGTCTGTGCTTTTGAGGTCATATTTTAAAAATCCTTACCCAGTCCAACGTCATGAAGTATTTTCTCTGTTTTCTTCTATCAGCTTCATATTTTCAAGTCTTACATTTAAGTCTTTATTTTTAGTTGGATTTTGTACACGGTGAGAGATAGGGGTCCAGTTTTATTCTTCTGCATATAGACATCCAATTTTCCCAGCATCATTTATTGAAGACACTGTCCCTTCCCCAGTGTGTATTCTTGGCACCCTTGTTGAAAATCAGTTGGCTGTAGGTATGTGGACTTATTTCTGGACTCTCTAATCTGTGCCATTGATCTACGTGTATTTTTACACCAATGTCGTGCTGTTTTAGTTACTATCACTTTGTGGTATATTTTGAAGTCAGGTAATGTGATGCCTCCAGTGTCTGTTTGTTTTTAATCAAGATTGCTTTGGGTGTTCAGAGTCTTTTTGTGATTCTATACAAGTTTTACGGTTTCTTTTTTTCTGTGAAGAATGTCACTGGAATTTTAACAGGGATTGTATTAAATCTGTGTATCACTTTGGATAGTAAGGACATTTTAACAATATGAATTTTTCCAATCCATGAGAACCTCCTTTTGCACCCTCTTTATTTCATTACTGTTTTATTTAATTAATTAATTTATTTATTTATTGAGACAGAGTCTTGCACTGTCGCCCAGGCTGGAGTGCAATGGCACAATCTCAGCTCACTGCAACCCCCACCTCCTGGGTTCGAGTGATTCTCCTGCCTCAGCCTCCCAAGTAGCTGGGATTACAATTGCCTGCCACCACACCCAGCTAATTTTTTGTATTTTTAGTAGAGATGGGGTTTCAGTATGTTGGCCAGGCTGGTCTTGAATTCCTGACCTCGTGATCCACCTGCCTCAGCCTCCCAAAGTGCTGGGATTACAGGCGTGAGCCACCATGCCCGGCCATTAATGTTTTATAATTTTTAATGTAAAGATCTTTTACTTTCTTGGTTAAATTTATTCCTGAGTATCTTACTTTTTGGTAGCTATTGTAAATATAGCTATTGTAAATTCAAATGATTTCATTAAATTTTTTATCTGTATTCTTCTGTATCTCACAAGTTTCCCTAAGATCACTACTTTGAATTCTTTTTCAGGCATTTTGTAAGTTTCCTTTTCTTTGGGGTTACTGGAGAATTGTATTCCTTTGAAGGTGTCATGTTTCTTTGCTTTCTCAAGTTTCTTGTGTATCTACTTTGCTTTGTTTTTTGCTTGTTTGTTTGAGATGGAATCTGGTTCTGTCACCCAGGCTGGAGTGCAGTGGTGTGATCTCAGCTCACTGCAACCTCCACTTCTCAGGTTCAAGCGATTCTCCTGCCTCACCTCCCAAGTAGCTGGGATTACAGGTGTGTGCCACCACACCTGGCTGATTTTTGTATTTTTCATAGAGACAGGGTTACACCATGTTGGCCAGGCTTGTCTTAAACTCCTGACTTCAAGTTATCTGCCTGCCCCTGCCTCTCAAAGTGCTGGGATTACAGGCGTGAGCCACCACACCCAGCCTTGTGTATCTACTTTGATATCCGTGCATCTACTGAATCTGTTTTTGCTTCTAATTTTACAGAGTAGCTTTTATAAGGAAAGACTTTTTCCTAAAAATGTGTCCTAGGGTGTCAGCTGAGTAGTGTGAATTCACATTGGTTCTGGGTGGACACAGTAGTTGGGTCTCCATACAGTTTCATCAGCTGTAATCCATGTAGTAATATCTGTGAACGCCTCAATGGCCTAGGCTGCAGGAGTTTAGAGCAGTAGTGGTGCAGCTTTGCCAGAGAAAGGGTCACCAGGCTGGTTCTCAAGCTGGAGGTACATGCACAACTGTGCAGGATCACCTGTTCTTTGCAGGGAAGGGTGCCATGTGGACTTGGATGCAAGAGTCACCACCATTTCACTGGGCCTAGGTTCTAAATAGCTGGGGTTATGGTGCTGCAGTCATCTGTGTGAGCATGTAAGAATGATAGTGGAGCCTCAGGGATGGAAAGATCAGTGGTTACTGTTCCCCAGAGTAGAGCACACTCTAGCAGTGGCTCCAGTTTCAGGGTGGCACTGTGCCATAACAGCCTGGGTCATGGCAGGTGGGCAGTGCACAATGTGAGCTCCTACTATGAAGCAATGCAGCTGTGGGAACTCCAGGCAGCTCCCTGAAACTGGGCTCAGGGCCTGTGAGGACTGCCGCATTCTCCTGTAGCAAGGACTACATGTGTCTGCAGTGGTAATAGGGGCTACTGGGGGCTCCCTGCTTACCCGACAGGGGAGATGGAGTAGTAGAGGCAGAGTACTTCGCCCTCCTCCCTATGCTGCCATCTTGAGTTACTGTGTGCCACAGGCATTCTGCTATTCCCTTGCTATACTCCAGTGCTCTCCCTCAGACACTCTAGTCTAATTGTAGTTGTTTATTTGTTGTTTTGGTCTTTTTGTGTATGAGGAGGCAAGTGCCAAGTACCTCTAGTTAGCTTCTTACTGATAACTAGGAAATGTTTTGGATGGAAAATAGAATGGATTCTTTCTAGTGTTTATTTTTTGTCATTTTTTTTTTTTTTTTTGAGACAGAGTCTCACTCTGTCACCCAGGCTGGAGTGCAGTGGCACGATCCTGGCTCATTGCAACCTCCGACTCAAGCAGTTCTCCTGCCTCAGCCTCCAAAGTAGCTGGGACTACAGGTATGCATCACCAAGCCCAGCTAAGTTTGTATTTTTCTAGAGACGGGGTTTCACTACATTGGCCAGGTTGGTCTTGAACTTTTACCCTAAAGTGATCCGCCTGCCTCAGCCTCCCAAAGTGCTAGGATTACAGGCATGAGCCAATGCGCCTGGCCTTATTTTCAAATTTCTAAAGCAAGATATTTGAATTTTTATTTTTAGTGTTGACTGATGTAAAATAAGAGTAGGGTTTTGTATATTTCTGTGTGATTTGCTGATGGGTCACCTATAGTATTCCATGACACTGAGGTAGAAATAACAACAGACCAGTTCAAGTAAGTCTACTCTTCCTATGTGACCTCCGAAAAATAATTTTACCTCGCTCAGCCTCAGTCCTCTCACTCGCAAAAGAGAAATAGCCGCACCTCAGCTGCCCAGAGACAGGGTGAAAGTCAGGTAAGATAATGAACATAAAAGCATTCTGAACTTTGAAGGAGCTTGCTGATATTATATTGTTTCTATGACTTCAGAAATTATTAAATACTTACCAAATTAGATCATGAATGTGATATGGCCTAAAAAGGTAGTATAAATGGAAGATATTTGATATACAAAATCTGTTGTCAATTAAAGAAATACTTAAGTTTTCCACAAAGGGTATTAAGAGACCATTAGTTTTAGAGTACACATTGGAATATTTTAACTTAAGAACATATTGTATTGGATAAAATAATTTTATTTTAGGACTTACATGATTGCTGCATGTCTTGTACCGAATGTTCTGCCCTTCACAATTCCTAAAGGAAAAAAGAAAGAAGAAATAATGATTTCATAGAAGAGGCAAGCATTAAAAAAAAAAAAGCAAATACAAGGCATTGGTTCCCTGTAAAACTTTTACTAGTGCATATTACCCCAAAGATTCAAAGTTTAATTCTAAGAAACTAATTTTCAAGGTTCGGGGGCCAAAAAGTCTTGTGGAAGTGTCATATTAAATAAGAATGAATTCTTTAGTTAATAGTAGTACTCACATGCAATTCTTACCCAAGGGTCCATATAACCACTACAATTAATGTACAATACGTGTGTGTCTCATGTGTGAATACATGTATTCTTTTCTATAATGAAAAGGGGAAAAGGTACATGTAGGAGCATTTGTGTAGCATGTCTCCACTAGGACATTTCTCTTCCGTTACTGAAGCAACTCAAGTTAGCAGGGCACTCGCTGTCTTCCTTTAATTAGTACAACAGTCTCTGTTAGAAATTTGCTGGAAGTAATGCTTCTTTTTTTTTTGAGACAGAGTCTCACTCTGTCACCCAGGCTGGAGTGCAATGGCTTGATCTCGGCTCACTGCAACCTCCGTCTCCCAGGTTCAAGCAATTCTCCAGCTTCAGCCTCCAGAGTAGCTGGGATTGCAGGCGCACACCCCCACGCCCAGCTAATTTTTGTATTTTTAGTAGAGATGGGGTTACATCATGTTGGCTAGGCTGGTTTCGAACTCCTGGCCTCAAGCAATCCACCCACCCCGGCCTCCCAAAGTGCTGGGATTTCAGGCGTGAGCTACTGCAGCCGGCCTATTTTATTTCAACCATTGACCTTACCAAATGGGATTCTACAAAGTCATACTGGAACAGCATTCTTGGGATGCTAATACTGGTAAGTTTGAGAATTTTCCAGGGATGACCACCACATAACCTATCTTCCCCAACAGCCACTAGCTCTGGGACCCTGCCACTCATTTTCCAGGCAGAGTTTTCCTTTGGGAGACTGGAATTCCATCCAATGGGTACTTTCCTCAGTCCAGTGCTTGTCTTCTATATTTTACATAAACTCCTTAAAAATATCTGATCTCTTCATGGCACTTCTCCCAGTTTTTCAATGGAGTTACATATTTTTTCCCTTTATGATTTCCTGGTGAATTCAACGGCAAATTTGGAGCCAGGAGAGCTAAACACAGGCTTAATCATTTTGAATTAAAAGTCAATAGATACTATTTCAATTGTTATTAAAATATTTATTTCTATGGGAACAAATAATTTTAAAGTGGATAGGAGGTCATTTTTTTTGCCAGTATGATTTAAATATGAGCCTATATGAAATGATTGATAGAGTCAGCAATGTAACACTCATTGCATATGCTTTCTGATGCTTCCATTTTTCTTGATTACAAAAGGAATAAGTGCAAACCAGTAATGTGCCAAGAAGTATAGAGGTAGACACTCAAAATCCTGTCACCAAGAACTTTATTCTTTTGTCATTTAATCCTCCATTGTTTCTGCCATTTACAGGATTGAAAATCATACTGTTAATTCACCCTAGTATTTGTTTTAATCTAATATTATAAGCATTTTCTCATTTCACTGATAATTCTTTGGAAAAATTACTTTAACGATTACATCATAGTCCATTATACAAACATTATTTTGGTAGCTTTAAATTTAAAATTTTAAAAATTGTGACAAAATACACATAACATAAAATTTACCATCCTAACCACTTTGAAGTGTGTGGTTCAGTGTTTAAGTATGTTCACATTGCTATGTCGATATTACCTTTCGTGATTACACTGCTTCTCTTTTTCCCTACTTAAAAACTCACATATATTAAAATTCTATTTGGGATGTATACAATTTTAAGTTTTGACAAACCCATACAGTTGTGTAACCACTACCACAACCAATATTTGGAACAATTCCATCACCCCAAAAATGCTCTCAGGTTGCCCCTGTATAGTCAGCTTCTTCCCCCACCCTCAGCTCCTGGCAACCACTGGTTGGTTTTGTCCCTACAATTTGCCATTTCCAAAATGTTACATAAATGGAATCACACCATATGTAGCTTTTTGAGACTGACTCTTTTTAGCATAATATATTTGAAAATCATTCTTGTGGTTGCAGGTATCTATAGTTTGCACCTTTTTAATTGCTGACTGGCATTCTATTGCACATACGTACAACTGTTTGTTTATTCATTCACCAGCTAGATATTTGAGTTGCTTTTAGTTTTGGGTAAGTATGAAAAAATGCTATAAACATTCACATGCAGGATTTATGTTAACAAAGTTTTTCATTTCTCTTGGGTAAATACCTAGAAGTGGGATTTCTGAGTCTGCTCTTTTTTATATGATATAAAAATTATTTGCTAAACATCTTTAGGTTTTCATTTTTGTCCACACATACAATACATATTTAGAAGTATTTTAAAACAAATCCCAGTCCTTTCATAATATCAATTTTTCATGTATGAGTTTTTAACTCTTGTCTGGCTAAGTATTATTAGTTGGATGCATGGCTGGCATATGATTCAATCTTTGCATTTCATACAGGAAAGGCAATGCTGCATGATATGGTACTACTTCTTTTTCCTCAAAGCTGTAAACACACTTCATTGACCCTTGACATTGAGACCTGCAGAGGAGAAATCTTGATTATTCCTTTGCTTGTGTGTTTTATGTTTCTGCCTGAAAGCTTATAGTACTTTGGTTTTGTTGTGTTAGTATTTCATATAAAATTTAAGTTATAATCAGGATGTATCCAGTCATGTGTTTCATCAGTCTTTACCGAAAATGGTGAGCCTTTTTGAATGGAATACTCAAGGTCTTTATTTACAATGCTGCTGATTATTCTCAGATTATGATTTTGATTACTGCTCTTGTTCCATAAATGCCTGTAATTCTGATGCTGGAGCTCCCTCTCTCTGCATCTATTATTTCTTCATTGGTCCATCTATGACTTCCTCTTATAAATATATATATCTCATTTCGTTGACCTTTTCTTGTGCTTATAAGAAATCTTCTACAGATATTCCTCCACACTACTGATTTTAATTTTCTGTAGTGCTTATTCTGTATTTTATTGTGTCCGGTACATTTTTAATATTAACTTCCACTCTTTTTCCTTTGCAGTTTTTCTCAAACTCTCCCTCCTCCATTTCCATTTCATACCATCTTCACCTGAAACTTTCTGTTCCAGCTGCAACTTGTACCCCTTATCTCCTCACATCTTGTGTTTTTGAGGTGGTTCAATCCCTAATTAGATTTAGAAGGCTTTGGGAGAAGGACATTTTGGAGTGAAAAGAACAGCATTATAGCTGCCTCCAAAAACGTTACCTAATTTGTAGTTAAATCGTATTTAGGTAGATGCGCTTTCTTGACTTGTGGTTCAGAACATCTTCCCAGATTATCACAATGGGTTGGCTGTGTCTTAATATTTTGTAACAATGCATATTTCTGTTTTTAAAATTTTGTTATAGGTATTTGATTCTTAAATGTATTAAAATCTTGCTAAGAGTACATCAAATTTTAAACATTCAAGCAACATCAAACTGGGAGGCTGGTAGAAAAAAATATATTGGTGTGGAGAAGTCTTTCTCTTGGTCAAGGAGAAATGACTCCATTCTACTGGGAAACAACAGCTATGCCTATGGAAAAGGTCATTCGCTTACATGGCCTACTTCATTTTGCTTTTTATGTATGAACAAAAGAAGGAAATAAATAATAGGAAAAGTGAAGAAGTAATTGAAATTACTCTCTTATTTTGGAAAAGCCCCAGTTGAGGGAAGTTGCTAACAGGTTAGGGAAGTGATAACCAAAAAGCTTTTTGTACCATGCTGACTTGCAGCTATAAAAAGCTTTTGATGCTAATTTCAAGGGAACAAGCAAATTAGAGAGTCACAGGTTAAAAAATATATATTTGAATTGACGGGAATACTGGAATACAAAAATTGTTGAAACAATAAAAATGGCATTTTCTTTAAACATTTTCAGAAATAATTTTTCAGATGCATTTTTAGTAGCTGCTTAATTTTAGCTATTTATATTAAAAACTGTTCTTGTAAAAACAAACTTAAAACTAAAAGGTAAGGAAAGAATATATGAAAGGTGTCTTATGGCTGTGTCTCAGGCCTTCAGTGTAGACCATGTGTATGGCAATGGTCTACACTCCATTGCCACCTGCTGTGTCCTAATTGTAAGCTGAGTTTCCAGGAGTCACTAATTTGCATCTTGAGTGTTGAGCCTGAAAATATAAACCTGAAAAGTATGTACAACTCTACTACAAATCCCACTACAATTGCAGCATGGTGATATGAAAAACAGAGCATTTTATGTCACGAATTTTCAAAACATAATGCACCATTTTGGACTCATTCTTCCTTCAACAATGTCTTATGGTGAACCTACTATGTACCAGGATATGGATGTAAAGATTCAGGGAGATTACTTCTCAGTTTCCTTTGTAAGTCAGTAGCAAGGTTTTTATTTTTAAACCCAACCACCTGGTGACCATTTTTAACATTCTATTTTACTTTGTCCAACCTAATACACAGTAAACCCAGTGACTGGCCTCTATTGATGTGGCTTGCTTCGGTTACAATTTAGTATGAAAATGAATGACTACTTTATGAAACAGGCATTAAATGAAATGCAAGTTATTTTAAAGTTAAGGACATTGGAATCCTAATTCCCCAAGCAGGAACCTGCCAGCTTATTCTGGAATAATTCCTTTGGGCCAAAGCAACTAAGTTGCAGAAATATTACTTCAAAGTTTTTAATTTCATTGTAATTAGTATATGCAAGAGCTAATGATTATCAGGAGTGTTTGAAAATTCAAGAACATCATTTCACAATTATGTATTTTCTATCCATTACAACATTCGTAACATCCTGTATTGAAGAGTTTTGAAGTCATAAATTTATGAATATATAAAAAACATGTTGATTCCACATGAGGATATATTAAAAACATTAATAAAATTTCCCTGGAGTTCATAGCACTATAATTTATTATATTCATTTGATGGTATATTGGCTCAAATAATGGTGTCATAAAGCCTGAGAAGTATGTGTTTTGAAGAATAAAAATATTTTAATTTTTAAAATAGTAGTTAACTTAAACCTGTGTTTCCCATGATTGGCACTTAACTAGAATATCAAGTTACACACTTCTGCAAGAGAAAGAGACATTCTGGCTGGCCTGTGGTTTGCAGTGCAAAAGAACTGATTATTTAAAGTAATCAAATTCTGAAATAACTTTATCCACAAGAAATATATGAGGAAAATAGCTACATTTGCTATTTTCCTAAATCATGAATACCCTAAATCATGAATTTGAAGGAGCACACTGATGAAAAGGGAAGGCACTAAAATGCTTTCTAAAGCTTTGGGATGGCTTTCAGTTTGGTTTTATATGTAATCACCTCCATATTCCTCTTCCAAGAAAGACTGACCACAAGCATTCAATATTTATGAAGACTTAATAGTCTCTAAGGCAGTTCAAGGATAAAGAGACCTGATAAGCATTCCAAGGGAAGTAGGTTTCCTTCTTAAAAAATCTCAGAGTACTTCCAAAATGACAGTGAAAGTTCTTAATATGGGAATGGGTCAGGAATGATCAAGATTTGCAGCTGCCTAAAATGTGGGGAGCAGGAATGAGTGAATTATTAAAGAACCTGCTACCATGCTTTTGAATTAATCTAATTTCACTACAGCCAAAAAGTGGTGTTATTGTCCCTGTTTCTTTTTTGTTTTTATTTATTTATTTTTTGAAACAGAGTCCCACTCTGTCGCCCAGGCTGGAGTGCAATGGCGCAATCTTGGCTCACTGCAAACTCCACCTCCCAGGTTCAAGTGATTCTCCTGCCTTAGCCTCCTGAGTAGCTGAGATTACAGGCACGCACTACCACGCCTGGCTAATTTTTGTATTTTTAGTAGAGACGGGGTTTCACTATGTTGGTCAGGATGGTCTCGAACTCCTGACCTCGTGATCCGCCTGCCTCAGCCTCCCAAAGTGCTGGGATTACAGGCATGAGCCACCGCTCCCGGCCTGTCCCTGTTTCTTAGACACGGAAAAAGTGGGTGTGCCACAGGTCTGACCCCATGCCAGGAACCAAGCTGGGAGAGCACATGCAATGACATACACTTATCTTACTTCTGAAATACCACAGAAACTATTATTCTCTCAATTTATGCACATATACGCAAATACATATATACACATTTGATTTAGGATGTTTTCTACCCTCAGATACCTGTTTAAATTAGATGAGCTCAGGGAGCAGGCAAATTTGGAGATTCTCAGGCCTAAAAGCAAATTTCAGAATGTAGGCTAAGGTTTGTGTAGAAATAGACTAAAGAATGCTATATTAGTCCTAAGAAATGAAAAAGTTAAGCAAATACTACATCAGAAATAGGAGAGGTAACTGAGTACATGGAATCATATAGTACAAAAAATCTTCTGCAGTTTTTCTCTTTCTCTGAAAACTGTTTTTGAGGGTATCCATGTTAACAGATGTAACTCTAATTCATTCACTTTTAGAGATCTGTAGGAATCCCATTTTATAAATATACCAAAATTTATTTATCAATTCTCTTTATTCTTCATTGATCAATTTTCCTAAATGTTGATGAAGATTGTTCCAAATCTTCATTTGGAAGTTGGTTTCAAATTTTAAACTGCACCCACAGTTCTGCAATGAGCAATCTTACACCACCATGTTAGGCATATTTACACATTTCTCTGGGATATATACCAGGGCAGGCACAGAATCAGTTATGCTCTTACTAGTTTGGCATTCAGTTTACCCTTTGCTGTTGGCCCCATGGATTTCCCTTAATTTCTTGTAGGTTCAACTTTAGTTTTGTTGTTGTTGTTGTTGCTTTAAATGTATGTCCTATTTTGCCTGGCATTTCTAGTTTTTTTTTTTTAATTAAATTAAATCTTCTATTTAAAATAATTGTAAATCGGCTGGGCACGGTGGTTCATGCCTGTAATCCCAGCACTTTGGGAGGACAAGGCAGGTGGATCACTTGAGGTCAGGAGTTCAAGACCAGCCTGGCCAACATGGTGAGACCCAGTCTCCAGTAAAAATACAAAAAATTAGCCGGGCATGGTGGCATGCGCCTGTAATCCCAGCTACTTGGGAGGCTGAGGTGGGAGAATTGCTTGAATCCAGGAGGCAGAGGTTGCAGTGAGCCGAGATTGTGCCACTGCACTCAAGCCTGGACAACAAGCAAGACTCCATCTCAAATAATAATAATAATAATTGTAAATCACATACATTTGTTGGAAAATAATAAAAAGAGACCCCATGAATCCCTCAAAGGTAACATCTTGCAAAACTCTACTACAAGAATACAGCTAGGAGACTGATATTAATACAGGTAATGTACACAACATTTCTATCATCACAAGAATTCTGCAAGTAGCCTTTTATAGCTGCATCTCCTCTCCTCCCGTCCTTAACACCTAGCAACTACTGTTCTCCTTTTCTATATTTTCTGTCATTTCAAGAATATTACATAAGTTAAATACAGTATGTAAGCTTTAGAGACTGGATTTTTATAACTTCATTGTAATTCTCTGGAGATTCACCCAGATTGTTGTGTCTATCAATGGTTCATTTCCATTTACTGCTGTGTAGCATTACCTGGTATGGATGTAACACCATTTGTTTAATGATTCTCCCACTAAAGTGCATTGGGATTGTTTCCACCTTTTGGCCACTGTGAGTAAAACTGGCATAAACATTCATGTACAGGTTTTATTGTGAACCTAAGTCTTCATTTATCTGAGAAAAATGCCCAGGAGTGCAATTGCTCAGTTGTATGGTAGTTGCATGCTTATTTTTTAAAAGAAACTGCCTATTTTCCAGGATGGCTATATGATTTTACATTCTCAGAACCAATGTATGAGTAACACTCTTTCTCTGCATCCTTGCCAGTATTTCATGTTGTGGACCTTTTGAAAGCTATTCTGATAGGTAGGTAATGATATCTTATTGCAGTTTTAATTTGCATTTCCTTAATAGCCAGTAGTGTTGAACATATTTTTATGTGCTTATTTGCCATCTATGTATTCTCTTGGGTAAAATATCCATTCGTGTCCTTTGTTCATTTTCGAATTAGAATGTTTGATTTTTAATTGTTGATATTTGAGGGTTCTTAATAGAGATACTAGTCCTTTGTTAGGTGATTTTCAAATATTTTCTCCTGTTGATCTCATTTGTTTATTCCTCTGCCAATACCACTGCTCTCATTACTGCAGCCATATAGTAAATCTTGATATTAAGTAAGCTGATTCCTCCCACTCTATTCTTTTAAAATGTCTTTTAAAAATCAACAGATACACACCCATAATCCCAGCACTTTGGGAGGCCAAGGCAGGCAGATCACTTGAGGTCAGGAATTCAAGACCAGTCCGTCCAACATGGTGAAACCCCGTCTCTACTAAAAGTACAAAAATTAGCCGGACATAGTGGCACATGCCTGTAATCCCAGCTACTCGGGAGGTAGAGGCAGGAGAATCCTTTGAACCTGGGAGGCAGAGGTTGCAGTGAGAAGAGATCGCACCACTGCACCCCAGCCTGGGCAACAAAGCGAGACTTCGTCTCAAACAACAACAACAAAACACCAACAGATAAAATTGTATGTATTTATCGTGTATAATATGTGATGTTTTAAAGTATCTATACATTGTGGAATGACTAAATCAAACTGACGTATCCATTATCTCACAGAGTTATTTTTGTGGTGATAATACTTAACATCCAGTCTCAGCAATTTTCAATAATACAATATATTAACTACAATGACACTGTTGCACAATAGATCTGTTAAACTTATTCCTCTTCCCTAAGTGAAATTTTGTATCCTTCCACCAACACGTCCCCAACTCCCCTCCTCAATCACCCTAACCCCTAGCAACTGCCTTTCTACTCTTTTTCTATGAGATCAACTATTTTAGCGTCTATATATGAGTGAGATTATGTGGTATTTGCCTTCCTGTGCCTAACTTACATCACTTAAATACTGTCTTCCATGTTCATCCACATTGTCATGAATAATAGGACTTCCTTCATTTTTCATGGCTGAACAGTATTATATTGTGTATATATACCATTTTCTTTATCCATTCATTCACTGATAGACACTTAGTTGTTTCCATACCTTGGCTATTGTGAAAACACTGCAACAAACATGGAAGTGCGATATCTCTTTGATATCTTGATTTCATTTCCTTTGGATATATATCCAGTAGTGAGACCGCTGGATCATATGGTATCTTTTTTTTTTTTTTTTGAGACAGAGTCTCACTCCACTGCCCAGGCTGGTGTGCATGGTGTGCAGTGGCACAATCTCGACTCACTGCAACCTCTGCCTCCCAGGTTCAAGCGATTCTCCTGCCTCAGCCTTCTGAGTAGCTGGGATTACAGGCATGCGCCACCTCACCTGGCTAATTTTGTATCTTTAGTAGAGACAGGGTTTTGCCATGTTAGCCAGGCTGGTCTCGAACTCCTGACCTCAGTTGCTGCACCCGTCTTGACCTCCCAAAGTGCTGGGATTACAGGCATAAGCCCAGCTGATATCTCTATTTTTAATATCTTGAGGAACCCTTATACTGTTTTTCATAGCAGCTGTACCAATTTACATTCTCGCCAACAGGGTGCAAGGGTTCCCTTTTCTCTGCATCCTTGCCAATACTTGTTGTCTTTTGTCTTTTTAATAGCCATCTTAACAGGTGTGAGATGATATCTCATTGTGGTTTAGGTTGCATTTCCCTGATAATTACTGATGTTGAGCATTTTTTCATATATCTTTTGGCCATTGTATATATTTTAAGAAACGTCTGTTTGGGTCCTTTGCCCATTTTTTAATCAGGTTATTTTTTTCTTGCTACTGAGTTTGTCATATATTTTGGATATTAACCCCATGGCAGATGCATAGCTTGCAAATACTTTCTCCCATTCTGTAGGTTATCTCTTCACTCTGTTGACTGTTTCCTTTGTTTACAGAAGCATTTTAGTTTGATGTAATCCCATTTGTCCACATTTTTCTGTGCTTTTGGGGTCATGTGTAAAATAATCATTTCCCAGACAAATGTCATAGAGCTTTTCTCCTACGTTTCTTCTGGATGTTAAATTTCTTACATTTTAATCTTTAATCTATTTTTAGTTGATTTTTTTTTCTTTTTTTTTTTTTTTTTTGAGACGGAGTGTCTCACTCACTCTGTCACCCAGGCTGGAGTGCAGTGGCGCATCTCGGCTCACTGTAAGCTCCGCCTCCCGGGTTCGCGCCATTCTCCTGCCTCAGCCTCCCGAGTAGCTAGGACTACAGGGGCCCGCTACCAAGCCCAGCTAATTTTTTGTATTTTTTTTACTAGAGACGGGGTTTCACCATGTTAGCCAGGATGGTCTCGATATCCTGACCTCGTGATCTGCCGCCTTGGCCTCCCAAAGTGTTGGGATTACAGGTGTGAGCCACTGCGCCTGGACTTAGTTGATTTTTCTATATGGTATGAAATAATTTCATTCTTCTTCATGTGGATATCTAGTTTTCCCAACACCATTTATTGAAGAGACGACTGTCTTTTCCCCGTGTTCTTGACAGCTTTGTAAAAAGTCAGTGGGCTGTAAATGTGTAGACTTATTTCGGAGCTCTGTATTCTGTTCCATCGGACAACTTGTCTGTTTTTATGCCATTGCCATTGTGTTTTGCTTACTACAGCTTTGTAGCATATTTTGAAGTCAGGTAGTATAATGCCTCCAGATTTGTTCTTTTTGATCAAGATTGCTTAATTTATTTGGGGTCTTTTATGGTTCCATACAAATTTCAGGATTGTTTTTTCTATTTCTGTGAAGAATGTCATTGAGATTTTGACAGAGATTACACTGAATCTGTAGATCACTTTGGGTAGTATCAACATTTTAATATTGTTTTTTCCAATCTATGAATATGGAATATCGTTCCATTTATTTGTGTCTTCTTCCATTTCTTTCATCGGTGTTTTATAGTTTTCATTGTAGAGATCTTTCACCTCCTTGGCTAAATGTATTCCTAGGTATTTTATTAGGGTTTCTCTTTCATTAGCACATTGCAGTATTAGGCATACAAGTCCTATACATGTTCTGTTAGATTTACACCTTAGCATTTAACTTTTTTGAATGATTATTAATGGCACTGTATTTTTAAATTTTGTTATCTATGTGCTCATCACTAGTAAGAGAAATACAATCAATTTCTGTATTTTTATTTTGTATCCAGGACCTTGCCAGACTCACTTTTTAGTTTTAGAAGTTACCTTGTAGATTCCTTGGAATTTTCTACGTGGACAAAAATGTCATCTGCAAACAAAGACAGTTTTATTTTTCTTCTCCTATGGTAAGAGTGGTGAGACAGACATCCCCACCTTATTCTATACCTTAGGGGGAAAGCATTCAGTCTTTCACTGCCAATTATAATATACAATATTAGTTCAAGGTTCTTAAATTTTTTATCAATTTGATATCTGTTTCTATTTTTCTGAGAGCTCTTCATGAATTGGTGACTTTGTCAAATATTTTTTCTGTATCGATTGATAAGATCCTATACATTTTTTCTTCCTTAGTCTATTAATTAGCTGGATTACATTGATTGACTTTCAAATACTGAAACAGCCTTACGTTCCTCTAATAAACCCCATTTGGTTATGGTGTATAATTCCTTTTATATATTTCTTAATACTTTTGACAGGATTGTATTAATAATTTTTACTTCTATATTCATGAGATATATTGGTTTGTTGTTTGCTTCTTTGTATAGTCTTTGTATGGTTTTGTATCAAAGTCATACTAGATTCATAAAATGAATTGGAAAGTATTCCTTCCCTTCTGTTTTCTGGAAGAAATTATATGGAATTGGTGTAAATTCTCCTTTAAATGCCTGGTAGAATTTGCCAGTGAAACCATCTAGGCCTTAAGACTGAGGGGAGAGTTTTTATATTATAAATTCAATTTTCCATAATAATTATGGTGTTATTTAAATTACTTATTTCATATTAAGGATATCTTTTGATTTCTCAGCCCCCAAAAAAGGTAAATCCTAAGATGGCAGTAGGGAATTCCTAGAAGCAACTCAATTAGCTCTGCAGAACTCACAAAAGACTTCAGAGGTGGTAAATCAGATACTTTTGAAAGCAGGATAAAGTTGGGGTCAAAACAGTATGACTGATTGAGTCTGTTTAAAAAGAGATTAAATCTCCAGCTGACCTCCCTTACTTTGGCATGACTGCATGTTATTATCTAAAGAGGGTAAAACAGCAATTTTCTGGAGCAAGAGATAACTGGGTACAATTAAGGGCAAGAGTACTATACTGAAAACAGGGATTAAATACAAATTAATGTATTTAATGCTGATATCCCAGCTTTCTGCCTCACTTCATTCCTAAAATATTGGACTCAGAATGGCCTTCACTGGGAAATCAAAGCATTTCAAAATAGAACACCTAAAGACATCATCAGGCAATGAGATATACTGGCCACATCGTCCTCCAGTTAAGCTCATAGCTCATTTTGTTAAACTTGAATAAACAAACAAGGATCACCAGAAATCTTAGAAAGACCTCTAACCTTAAATACAGTGACAAAAAAAAAATTTTTTAAGAAAAGGACTGCTGTGGGGTGGGGGAAGGGGGGGAGGGATAGCACTGGGAGATATACCTAATGCTAGATGACAAGTTAGTGGGTGCAGCGCACCAGCATGGCACATGTATACATATGTAACTAACCTGCACATTGCGCACATGTACCCTAAAACCTAAAGTATAATAATAATAAATTAAAAAAAAAGAAAGACCTATCCAGCCATTTTTTGCCCTGGAAAAGTCTCTAATATGTATGGTATTATGATTTCAATAAAAAGTTATATGTCACTAAAAAAAAAAAAAAAAAAAAGAAGAAAACAGCGATTTGGGAGGAACTGAGACTATGCAAGGTGAAGAAAATTTTCCTCCCAAACGTCTATTCATACTCTCAGAGATGAAACAGAAGATATTGCATCTGGGAATCAGGGACAGAATTCTATTTCTAAAAATTCAAGGAACAAAAAATAACTCAGGAAAAAAATATATGTATAGAAAGAAATAAAATACTTAGTAAAGAGAGTGAAAAAATAAATTTAGACAAATCTCCTGGAAGGCAGGGCAAATGAACAAAGAGAAAACTGGAAGATCTAATACCTGAATAATGGGAGTTTCAACATGAGAAAATAGAGGAACATGGCTGGGTGCAGTGGCTCATGCCTGTAATACCAACACTTTGGGAGGCTGAGGCTGGCAGATCACCTGAGGTCAGGAGTTTGAGACCAGCCTGGCCAACATGGTGAAACTCCATCTCTACTAACAAATACAAAAATTAGCCAGGCATGGTGGCATGTGCCTGTAGTCACAGCTACTTAGCAGGCTGAGGCAGGAGAGTTGCTTCAACCCAGGAGGCGGAGGCTGCAGTGAGCCGAGATCAAGCCACTGCACTCCAACGTGGGTGACAAGAGCAAGACTCCATCTCAAAAAAACAAAAAGAAAGAAAGAAAAGAAAATAGAGGAAAATGAATATAAGAAATCATCAAGGAAATATTTTAGGACTGAAGAGAATGAGTTTTTATAGTGAAGGACGCTCTGTCAAATACAACAAATGAAAATAGACCCACACCAAGGCATAACGTTAGGAAATTTCAGAACATTGGGGGAAAATGTATGTTTCTACATGCATCCAGAGAGGAGGGAAAAAGAGCAGGAAATCCAGATGCCTTTAGATATCTCAGTAACATTACTTGATGTTAGAATATGGAGCAAAGTCTTCAAATTTCTGAGGGAAAATCATTTCTACATAACTATTTACATGGAAAAATCATGATTCAAGTTTGAGAAGAAAATAAAGATCTTTTCAGATAAGCAGGAAGCTTCTGGAGAATGTATCCACAAAAATGAGGAGGAAGAAGGAAGGTGATTAGGAAACAGGAGATCTAACACAGGAAAGAGGTAAATGACCCTCCCAGGATGACAGAAAAATGAGATTCCAAGACGCCTCCTGAATTTCTTGTTAGACAGCAAGTAGCTCAGCTAAAGGTTAAGAATTCTCCAGAAGAAGGGTCTAAAAGAAAATTAAAGTGAATGAAAATCAGAAAAGTGAATGAAATTAGTTAAGTGAAAATTAGAATGATGACATTTTTCTGAATTAGTGATAAGCATGTAAAAACTAAGAAAACAAGCAAATAAAAAAGCAACGTAATTATTGACTCTAGTGGAAAAAAAACTCAGGAAAGGAAAAATAATTGCAGTATATTACATGACATAGCTGTGAATAGTATAGAGGCATAATTTAATAATATGTCTTTATGATAATAATATACCTTCATAATAGTTTAATGAAGGCATTAATAATAATATGCCTTCATAATAATTTAAACACTGCATTTTGGCCCAGTCAAAGTTATATAAAACTCTGGGGTATGGGACTGGAAGACAGACTGGAGGGAGAGGTTGAGAAAGGAGAAAGAGGAGGGGGAGGGGGAGAGAGAAAGGAAGAGAAAGGAGCAGGAGGTGTGAAAAATTGTTAAATCTTCATCTTCTATAGTATGACTCTAATGAGTAGTACCTACAACTGAAAGATCAAGAAGCAGTAATATAAACATGTTATTTAGAAATATAGATAAAACACCAAGAGAATCAGATAGAATTGTTAACAGTAGTTGCCCCGGCTGGGTGAGGAAATGGGAGGAAGGGAATCATGAGGCTGTTGTTTTTCACCTCAAGCCTACATGAGTCATTTGGCTCTTTAAACTATATACATGTGCATTGTTGAAAAAAATGATGTTTTTAAATATTTGTTAAAAGTCCATACTCCCCAACATAGCTTTCAATATTCTTCATAGAATTACCCATCCTTACCTATCCCACAGGCCCATACTATAGTCATGCAGTTTTTTTTATCAACCCAGAAATTCATTACTTCACTTCTCTATTAATTTATGGAATAAAGTGTATTCAATTTATACCATACAGCAATAATAATGTGGGCGCAGCATAAAGAGATGAATGACACCATCTATGCCACCTAAAATTTTGTCTCAATTGTGGAAACAGAAAAATAAAACAATACAGTGGAATAAACACTCTCACAACGGTATTCATGAGATCCTACAGAAACACTAGAAGAATCGCCCCTGTCCTAGTAAAGAGTGAGAATTGCCAATGAATGCAAAAGGAAGAAATGAGGACTCAAAAGGCATTTTTGTGATCAACCATGTGTCAACCAGAACAAGGAGAAAAGCATGATTTAGGCGGAAAGAAGAGCATTGGCAAAAAAGATGCAAGGCGATCGTGAGCACGCACTCATTTATTTACTCCTTCAATAAATGCTATTTGGGTCCTCATCACATGTGAGAAACTATGTAAGATCTTGGAATGATGAAGTCCTCCTTTCTCAAAAAGAGGTCCGAATTTGCCAACAATTTTAGTACTATAATGGATGCAAGGAAGCACAAAACAGGAAGACCAAAGTTTAACCAGTCAAGATAGGCTTCCTAAAAGAGCATGACCTTGAAGAATAAGTAAGAATTAGCCAGATATCACATAAAAATAGACAAAAAAATACAGGATAAGATGCAGGTGGTTAAAACAACAGACACATAAAAGGGGCAGGTTTGAAGTGAAGGAAAGAATATTAGGTAATAAATAATGCCATAGCAGTATTTAAAACGTCACTAGGTTGGGTACAAAAATATAGTTCAATAGAATGAATAAGATCTAGTATTTGATAGCACAATAGGGTGATTACAGTCAACAACCATTTATTGTATGTTTTAAAATAACTAAAAGAGTATAATTGGAATGTGTATAACACAAAGAAATGATAAATCCTTAAAGGGACGAATACCCCATTTACCCTGCTGTGATTATTATGCATTGTATTACTGCATCAAAATATCTCACATTCCGCATAAATATATACACCTACGTACCCATCAAAATAAAAAATAAAAATAAACAAAGAACTCCACTAGAAGTTAATAGATCAGAAAAAAAGTTCAGGCCAGGCGTGGTGGCTCACGCTTGTAATCCCAACACTTCGGGAGTCCAAGGACTGCGGATCACTGGAGGTCAGGAATTTGAGACCAGCCTGGTCAACATAGTGAAACCCCATCTCTGCTAAAAATACAAAAATTAGGTGGGCGTGGTGGTGCACACCTGTACTCTCAGCACTCTGGGAGGCCGAGGCGGGCAAATCACTTGAGGTCAGGAGTTTGAGACCAGCCTGGCCAACATGGTGAAACCCCATCTCTACTAAAAATACAAAAATTAGCTGGGTGTGGTGGCACATGTCTGTAACTCCAGTTACGTGGGAGGCTGAGGCAGAAGAATCACTTGAACCTAGGAGGCAGAGGTTGCAGTGAGCTGAGATCGCACCACTGTACTCAAGCCTGGGTGACAGAGTGAGACTGTCTCAAAAAAAAGAAAAAAGTTCAAGTTACAGCTTGAAAATCACCCCTACGTGCACAGAAAAAGAAAAAAAAAGAGGCAAGTAATTAAAGAGAACATGATAAATGTGGAAGACAGACAGAAGTTACTGGTATTAATGAAGAAAAATCCAGAACAAATGGGTAAGAACCAACAGTGAATAATATAATAGAAGAAAAATCTTCCTACCACAGAGAAGGATCTAAATCTGTACCAAAAAGTTGGTCACCATGTGCCAGGGTAAAATAAATAATATGACACTGACATCTAGACATGGCCTTATAAAACTCTTGAACTTAAGGGAAAAAATAGACTCCTATGGGCAGACAGGTTATCTAAAAAATAGGTTATCTACAAAAAACCCAGCTGGCCTGGGAGGTCTATAAGCAACACCATATACCAAGCTTTATGGAAAAGGAACTATCAAGTCTTAAAAGGAAAAGGTTGTATCTTAGGAATTTTATACTCAAATAAGCCATTCACTGTTTATGTGTGAAAGCAAGAAAAAGTCATTTTCAGATATATAAGAACTCAAAGTATAAGACCTACAACTTTTTCCTGAAATTAAAAAGTCTATAAAATTTTGCTGCTTGAAGTGTGGTCCATGGACAGACAGCACTGACATCACCTGGGAATCTGTTAGAAATGAAAGCTCTTGGGCCTCATTCCAGATCTACTGAATCAAAGTTTAGATTTTAACAAGATCCCTAGGTGATTCATATGCACACTAAAATTCCAGAAGCAAAGCTCAAAATATATCTCTGCCAACAAAGCTATCATTCAACCTGAAGAACTGAATGCTCAAAGGAAGAAATGGGGACTCAAAGCAGCAATTGACAATCAGCATTGAAATAATGCTGCTTGTCTGCATGCACACACAATTAAGATAGACAGTGAGTGTTGAAATGATGTGTACACACACACAATTAAGTTTCAACCATGCTTTGATGTATTACTATGAAAGAAAAGATATAAAGAAAAAAACTGCCAATAAACTGAAGATAAAATCCCAAATTCTAATAAACTCAAGAAATGGGAATAAAGAAAAAAAAGCCTAAGTAGTCATCATTTTACATAAGGAGAAATCAAAAGAAATTACTAATGACAGAGATAGTTATAAAATAATTATTAAAATGTGGTTTTTAAGTATATATTTAATCATCAGTAAAATAAAAACAAGATATGTGTATAATTTCCAAATTAGCAGAGGTAAAATTTCAGGGAAAATTTTAGGGAAAATGAAGAGAGGAGGAAAGATTTTAAATAGAGATGGTAATCGGAGCATATATATTGAACTTCCCCCTTACAAATTCCCATTGAAATGACTATGTTAATAAGTGAATAACTCTGTATCATACCTGGAAATTCACAGAAGTTATACACAAGGCAGAAACTTTAGGTGATTATTGCTATACATAGGGTAAGTAAGACTGAATTAAAAGAGAGCACATAAACTATTCACTGTACATAAAGGAGAAGTCTGCCTTTGAAGTAAAGAAGAGATCTACAAGAGAATCCACCAATTCCCACTACATTAGAGTGGCAGGTGATATAGCCAATTCCTGCCAATCAATGGCATGGGGGCAGTTAGTCTAAGACAAAAGTGTAAGGGCCCATAAGGTCTCACTCAGTGAGGGCCCCTGTAAACCACTCAGTGCCTACATGGGATAGGGTATTCTGGAGCGATGAAATAAAATGCAGACACTCCAGAAACTATCTCCAAATGAAGGAAAGCCACAAAATAATAAAAAACGAGATTCACTGACACAAAGGCAATGTTTCTTCTTGTGAATGCCTTCAGCTGCAGCAGCCATAATAACATAAAGCTGCAACAGGTCTAAAGCAGCAATTCTTTAGGCAGAAGAAGGGCATTTTTCCCACAGGCAGCCATAACTGAATTAACAAGGGACTTGATCAAACTTTGACTCTAATCCAGATCCCTGATATTTGAAGTAAAGGAATGTGGACACACACACATACACACACACAGTATTTGAAGTAAAGGAATGTGGTCACACACACACACACACACAGAGTATATATGCAGATACTTTTAAAATTTGCTCTTCCATTTTTTTTTTAACTTCTTAAATGACAGCTTGCACCACTGTTTTTTTTTTCAACCAATTTTTCTTTTCTAATATGTGTATTCAGGGCTATTAAACTTCCGTATAAGGGTGAATTTAGATGTATCCCCATGTTTTAATATATTATATTTTCATGATTCCTCTATTTCTGCTAATGCTTCTTCCTTTAAATTCTACTTTGTCTGATATTAGTACAGGTACATCAATTTTCTTTTCATTTTGGTTCACATTATAGCTTTTTTCCATCCTTTTATTTTCAGTCTTTCGGTATCCTTGTATTTAAGGTTTGACTCTAGTAAACCACATAAATTTTGTTTTATAGTCTAACAATCTTTTGTCTTTTAACCGAAGTAATTAGTCCATTTACATCTAATGTAAAATATATATTCTGGGGTTCAAATCTACCGTTTTACACTTTGTCACAATTGCACTATGTTCTTTTTTCTCTCCTTTCTTGAACCCTTTTGGATCAATCAAGTATTTTAGCATGATTCTGTTTGCCCTTGTGATATCTGAATAGCTACACATTTTTTTATTTTGCTTTTAATGGTAACCTTAGAAATTTAACATGCATCCCAGACTTTTAAAAGTTGAAGGTAAATTGTCTATGTTTACATTTTTCTGAACAATTCAACGACATTTGAACACTTTAAATTCATTTTACTCTCTTCTGAATTTTATATTATTGTTTCCATGTTTTTAAAGTTTCTACTTATATTTAAACTCCAGAAAACACTATTGCACTAAACAGTGTGTGTGTGTATATATATATATATATATATATATATATATGCATGCTATCCATTGCTCTTTTATAATTTAACTTTTATTTTAAGTTCAGAGGTATGTGTGCAGCTTTGTTATATAGGTAAACTTTTGCCATGGGGGTTTGTTGGACAGATTATTTTGTCACCCAAGTATTAAGTCTAGTACTCATTAGTTATTTTTCCTGATCCTCTACCTTCTCTCACCTTCCACCCTCCAATATGTCCCAGTCAATGTTGTTCCCCTGTATTTGTCCATGTGTTTTCATAGTTTAGCTTCCACTTTTAAGTGATAACAAGTGGTATTTGGTTTTCCATTCCTGCACTGGTTTGCTAAAGATAATGGCCTCCAGCTGGAGGAATGAAGCTTCCTCCAGCTTCATTCCTGCACAAGACATGAGCTCATTCTTTTTATGGCTGCATAATATTCCATGGTGCATATGTACCACATTTTCTTTATCTAGTTTACAATTTTTTTTTTTTTGAGGAGGAGGAGTCTCACTCTGTCGCCAAGGCTGGAGTACAGTGGCATGATCTCCACTCACTGCAACCTCCACCTCCCATGTTCAAGAGATTCTCTTGCTTCAGCCTCCTGAGTAGCTGGAATTACAGGCACCCGCCACCATGCCCGGCTAATTTTTGTATTTTTAGTAGAGATGGGGTTTCACCATGTTGGCCAGGCTGGTCTTGAATTCCTGACCTCAGGGGATCCACCCGCCTCAGCCTCCCAAAATGCTGGGATTACAGGCATGAGCCACCACGCCTGGCCCCAGTCTACAAGTGATGGGAATTTAGGTTGATTCCATGTCTTTGCTATTGTGAAGAGTGCTACAGTGAACACATACATGCAAGTGTCTTTATAATCAAATAATTTATATTACTTTGCATATATACCCAGTAATGGGATTTTTGGGTCTAATGGTATTTCTGTTTTTAGGTCTCTGAGCAGTCACCACACTGTCTTCCACAAAGATTGAACTAATTTACACTCCCACCAACAGTGTATAAATGTTCCTTTTTCTCCACAATCTCACCAGCATCTGTTACTTACTGACTTTTTAGTAACAGCCAGTCTGAATGGTGTGACATGTTATCACATTGTGGTTTTGATTTTTATTTCTCTAATGATCAATGATGAGCTTTTTGTTCGTGTGACTTTTGGCCACATGTCTTCTCTTGAAAAATGTCTGTTCATGTCCTTTGCCCACTTTTTAATGGAGTTGTTTTTTTCTTGTAAATTTAAGTTCCTTTGTCAGATACATAGTTTACAAAATTTTTCTCCCATTCTGTAGGCTGTCTGTTCACTCTACTGATGGTTTCCTTTGCTGTGCAGAAACTTACTAGTTTAATTAGATCTCATTTTTGAATTTCTGCTTTTATTGCAACTGCTTTTGGTGTCTTCATCATGTAATCTTTGCCTATTCCAATGTCCATAATGGTATTGCCTAGGTTGTCTTCCAGGGTTTGTATAGTATTGGGTTTTACATTTAAGCCTTTAATCCATCTTGAGTTAATTTTTGTATATCATGTATAGAATTGATCCATTTTCAATCTTCTGCATATGGCTACCCATTTATCTCGGCACCAATTGTTGAATAAGAAATCCGTTCTCCATTGCTTGTTTTTGTCAGATTTGTCAAGATCAGAAGTTGTAGGTGTGTGGCCTTATTTCTAGGGTCTCTATTTTGTTCCATTAGTCTATGTGTCCATTTTTGCACCAGTATCATGATGTTTTGGTTATGGTAGACCTGAAATACAGTTGTAAGTCAGGTGGCATGATGCCTCCGGCTTCGCTCTTTTTGTTTAGGATTGCCTTGGCTATTCAGGCTGTTTTTTGGTTCCATATGGATGTTACAATAGTTTTTTTTTCTAGTTCTGTAAAGAATTTCAATGACTTGAATAGAAATAGCATCGAATCTATAAATTGCTTTGGGCAGTATGGCCATTTTAACAATATTGATTCTTTCTATCCATGAGCATAGGATGTTTTTCCATTTGTTTCTGTCATCTTATTTCTTCAAGTGGTGTTTTGTAGTTATCCTTGTAGAAATATTCTACCTCCCTGGTTAGCTGTATTCCTAGGTATTTTGTTTTGTGTGTGTGACAACTGTCAATGGGATTGTGTTCCTGATTTGGCTCTTGGCTTGACTGTTGGTGTATAAGAATGTTAATGATTTTTGCACACTGATTTTGTATCCTGAGACTTCGCTGAAGTTATCAGCTTAGGGAGGTTTTGGCCTGAGACTATGGAGTTTTCCAGATATAGGATATGTCATCTGCCAACAGGGATAGTTTAACTTCCTCTCTTCCTATTTAAATGCTCTTTATTTCTTTCTCTTGTCTGACTGCCTCATCCAAAACTTCTAGCACTATGTTGAATAGGAGTAGTGAGAGATGGCATCCTTGTCTTGTGCTGGTTTTCAAGGAGAATGCTTCCAGCTTTCACCCATTCGGTATGATGTTGACTGTGGGTTTGTCATAGATGGCTCTTATTATTTTGATATATGTTCCTTGAATACCTACTTCATTAAGAAGTTTTTTTTTTTTTTTTTTTGAAATGGAGTTTCACTCTTGTCGCCCACGCTACAGTGCAATGGCAGGATCTCGGCTCACTGCGACCTCTGCCTCCTGGGTTCAAGTGATTCTCCTGCCTCAGCCTCCCAAGTAGCTGGGATTACAGGTGCCCGCCACCATGCCCAGCTAATTTTTCTATTTTTAATAGAGACATGGTTTCACCATGTTGGTCAGGCTGGTCTTGAATTCCTGACCTCAGGGGATCCACCCGCCTCAGCCTCCCAAAGTGCTAGGATTACAGGCGTGAGCCACCACACCTGGCTCACTGATCTTTTGAATGGTTTTTTGGGTCTCAATCTCCTTCAGTTCAGCTCTGATTTATTTCTTGTCTTCTGCTAGCTTTGGGATTGGTTTGCTCTTGGTTCTCTAGTTCTTTCAGTTGTGATGTTAGGTTGTTAAATTGAGATCTTTCTAACTTTTCAATGTGGGCATTTAGTGCTATAAATATCCCTCTTAACATTCACCTTAGCTGTGTCCCAGAAATTCTGGCATGTTGTATCTTTGTTCTCATTAGTTTCAAATAACTTCTTGATTTCTGCCCTAAATTCATTATTTACCCCAAAGTCATTCAGAAGCAGGTTATTCAATTTCCATGTGATTGCATGGTTTTAAGTGATTTTTTTAGTCTTTTTTTCTAATTTGATTGTGCTGTGGTCTGAGAGTTTTTTTTGTTTTTGTTTTTTTTTTTTTTTTTGAGATGGAGTCTCACTCTGTCGCCCAGGCTGGAGTGCAGTGGTGCGATCTCGGCTCACTGCAAGCTCTGCCTCCTGGGTTCACACCATTCTCCTGCCTCAGCCTCCCAAGTAGCTGGGACTACAGGCGCCCGCTGCCACACCTGGCTAATTTTTTGTATTTTTAGTAGAGACGGGGTTTCATTGTGTTAGCCAGGATGGTCTCGATCTCCTGACCTTGTGATCCTCCTGCCTCGGCCTCCCAAAGTGCTGGGATTACAGGCATGAGCCACCATGCCCAGCCAAGATTGTTTTTTGTGATTTCAGTTCTTTTGCATCTGCTAAGGAGCGTTTTACTTTCAATTATGTGATCAATTTTAGAGTAAGTGCCATGTGGTGATGAGAAGAATGTATATTCTGTTGTTTTGGGGTAGAGAGTTCTGTAGATGTCTATCAGGTTCATTTGATCCAGTGCTGAGTTCAGGTACTGAATATCTTTGTTAATTTTCTGTCTTGATGATCTGTCTAGTATTGTCAGTGGGGTGTTAGAGTCTTTTATTATTACTGTGAGGGAGTCTAAATCTCTTTGAAGGTCTCTAAGAACTTGCTTTATGAATCTGGGTGCTGCTGTGTTGGGTGCCTATATATTTAGGATAGTTCAGTCTTCTTGTTGAATTGAACACTTTACCATTAAGTAATACCCTTCGTCTTTTTAAATTTTTCTGGTTTGAAGTCTGTTTTGTGTGAAACTAAGATTGCAACCTCTGCTTTTTTTCTGTTTTCCATTTTTCTGGTAGATTTTTCTCCATCCGTTTATTTGAGCCTATGTGTGTCACTGAATGTGAAATGAGTCTCTTGAAGACAAGCATACCAGTGGGTCTTGGTTCTTTATCCAGCTTGCTACTCTGTATCTTTTAATTAGGGCATTTAGCCCACTTACATTCAAGGTTAGTATTGATATGTATGGATTTGATCCTGTCATTATGATGTTAGCTGGTTATTTTGCAGACTTGTTTATGTGGTTGCTTTATAATGTCACTGGTCTGTGTTCTTCAGTATGTTTTTGTAGTGGCTGGTAATGGTCTTTCCTTTCCATATTTAGTGCTTCCTTCAGGAGCTCTTATAAGGCAGATCTGATGGTAACAAATTATCTCAGCATCTGCTTGTCTGAAAAGGATCATATTTATTATTCACTTATGAAGCTTAATTTGGCTGGATATGAAATTCTGGGTTGGAATTTATTTTAAGAATGTTGAATACTGGCCCAGAATCTCTTCTTGCTTGTAAGGTTTCAGCTGAGAAGTCTGCTGTTAGTCAATGAGCTTCCCTTTGTAGGTGACCTGACCTTTCTCTCTGTCTTTAACATTTTTTCTCTCGTTTCAACCTTGGAGGATCTAATGGCTATGTCTCTTGGGATGATCTTCTTGGGAAGTATTTTGCTGGGATTCTCTGCATTTCCTGAATTTGAATGTTGGCCTGTATAGCTAGCTGGGTTCATCCATGAAGTTCTCATGGACGATATCCTGAAATATGTTTTCCAAGTTGGTTCCATTATTCCCCTCTTTTTCAGGGACACCAATAAGTTGTAGATTTGGTCTCTTTACATGATCTCATATTTCTCAGAGGTTTTGTTCATTCCTTTCATTCTTTCTTCTCTATTCTTGTCTGACTGTCTCATTTCAGAAAGCCAGTCTTAAGCTCTGAGAGTCTTTCCTCCACTTGGTCTATTCTGCTATTAATACTTGTGATTGCATTATGAAATTCTTGTAGGGTGTTTTTCAGCTCTCTCAGTTCAGTTACATACTCTTCTATACTGGTTATTTGGTCTGCCAGTTCCACTATTGTTTTATAATGGTTTTTAGCTTCCGTGGACTGGGTTTCAACATACTGCTATAGCCTAAGGATCTTCATTTCTGTCCGTATTCTGAACTCTGTTTCTGTGACTTCATCCACCTCAACCTGGTTCAGAACCCTTGCTGGAGAGGCAAGGTGGTCATCTGTTGGAAAGAAGGCGCTCTGGCTTTTTGAGTTGTCAGGGTTCTTGTGCTGATTCTTTCTTATCTTTGTGGGCTTATCTTCCTTTAATCCTTGAGGTTGCTGACTTTTTGCATAATTTTGTTTCTTTTATACTATTTTTTAATGACCTTGAGGGCTTGATTCTAGTATAAGGTGGATCCAGCCAACTGGCTTCATTTATGAAAGATTTTAGGGGGCCAACACTCAGCTCCCAATACCTGGACTGGATGTTCTAATTCTGGGGTACTTGTATTGGGTCTCAACTTTGTTCTCTGGATCCTTGATGTTAGGAATCCACTGCACTGCGGGGGCCAAATGCTTTTGGACTGCCGGTCATTACACTCTGATGGCTGATGTCAGCCAAAGCATTTCATAGCACGATGACAGAGGGATCCATCCTCATTTGCACATATCAGCAGCAGTGGTAGTGGCAGCTATGGTGGAGTGCTAGCAGGTGCCGGGGGTCCTGCCTCTCTGTGGGCATTCACCACAGTGGCAGAGGCAGTGCAGCTGGGGGTGGGCAGGAGGCCCCTGTTGGTGACTGTGTGTTCAGTCATGCTGGAGGTGGTGTTGGCTCAGGGATGGGGCACTGGCAGGTGCAGGTCTGAGTGCCTTCTGTGTGCCCCACAAGTAGGAGTGGTTGCTCAGGGTGGGGCAGGATCCACTGTTCTCTGCACAGTGTTAGCCCAGGGTGGGATGCTGGCTGACTCTGTGCCCACCAAGGCTCTGTCTGCAGTGGCAGTCAGCAGGGGACTGCCCATTCTGCTTACTCTCATCTAATTGCTCTCCAGGCCTAAAAGGCTGTTTTCATTTCCTGCTTCAGGATATTTACATATGCTGCTCCCACTATCTGAAATTTTTTGGTCTCATAACCCTTCCCATCACATAATTGATTTCTTCTTAGCAGTAATATCTCAGCATATACATGCCCCAGGACAGAGGGCTTCCCTGACCATTTTATGGATTTTCTTAACACAATTTTTTTTTTTTGAGACGGAGTTTCACCCTTATTGCCCGGTGGAGTGCAATGGTGCAATCTCAGCTCACGGAAACCTCCACCTCCCGAGTTCAAGCAATTCTCCTACCTCAGCCTCCTGAGTAGCTGGAATTATAGGCATGTGCCACCATGCCCAGCTAATTTTGTATTTTTAGTAGAGATGGGCTTTCTCCATGTTGGTCAGGCTGGTCTCGAACTCCTGACCTCAGATGATCCACCCGCCTCAGCCTCCCAAAGTGCTGGGATTACAGGTGTGAGCCACTGCGCCTGGCCAGTGACACAATTTTTAATTATATATAATTTGATTGTTTACTTGTTTGTTGTTTGTCTCCTTAGATGTAAGAACTTTGAAGGCAGGATATGTGTTAGCTTAATTCACTGGAGTTAAACTCCTTACTCACATCAAGGGAATTAAAAGGATCTGGAGCCAGAGACTTACAGGAAGAACTTCTGAGGATTTCACTGAGAAAGGTGTGCTGTGAGCCTACCTCTCATTCTGCTCCATCAAGGAGAAGGGATGAGGGTTTCAGTCTGCTAGCCCCAAATCAAGAGGAAGAAATTTTAAGGACAGCACTTGAAGAGTTCAATATGTGTCACCAACAGTTGGTTGGTGTTTAATTCACACCTGAGAAATTTAAGGGCTGAGAGAACAGCTACAGCAGCCCATGTAAGCAGAGTAGGTGTTGCAGCACTGGCTCCCTGGACTTGAAGAGTTTGTTTAGCAAAGTTTACATGAGGGTTTCCTGTGAACCAGATGTGGGCATGTGCGTGAGTTCCAGCATGTGGTTGTCTTAAGAACTTACCAGGATGGCCACAGAGGGGTTAGCACATGTAAATAGGGAGAAGCTGGGGGCACGTCTAGCAGTCTCAGAGCTGAGGAAAGAGCAATATTACCAAGCCAAAGTGTTGTGAATAGCACATTTCAAGGGAATTGGAGGCAAGAAATCCCAAGGAATTTGGGAGGGCAAAGGCAATTTCTCAAAAAATCCATCAAAGTGCTCACAACAGTCAGCTTAAGACACTTGCCAAACAGAGAACACCAATACCTGCTCTCAACAATAAAGCCAAGAACTCTCCTGCCTCCCTTTCCTCTCCTCTTGCCCAAGTCTCCCCTTCTGAGTACGAGTAGAAAAGATGGAAGAAGTTGAGCAACTGCCCTTCCCTACCTTCAGCCTTATGGAGATATATCACTTGGCAAAATTATGTTCCAAGCAAAATCAAAGAAATTTTAAAAATGAACCAAATAATAAATAAATATGTGAACATTTTAGTTGTATGACAATAGGATGAAAGTGGTTATTCATGGTCCTTAATATATTCCTCTAAATTCTTTTTAACAAATGCAAGTACATACTAGAAAAAATAAAAAAAGACCAATGCAAATAAATCCCACTCCTTTCCCACTCTAACCCTACCACTAATTGCAAATTATTCAGACTTCTCAGACTTGAAGTTTAGAAAGAGATGCCAAAGTTCTCCCTTCCCTACTCATTCCCAGACTGGAAACTTCTCTCCCATGTGGCTGGCCAGCAGTGGGAAAGAACTCACCCTTTACATAAGAAGCCCCCTGGCCGGGCATGGTGGCTCATTACAGAATCCCAGCACTTTGGGAGGCCGAGGCAGATGGATCATTCAGGTCAGGAGTTCAAGACCAGCCTGGCCAATATGGTGAAACCCCGTCTCTATTAAAAATACAAAAATTAGCCTGGCATGGTGGCAGGCACCTGTAATCCCAGCTACTTGGGAGGCTGAGGCAGGAGAATTGCATGAACCTGGGAGGCGGAGGTTTCAGTGAGCCCAGATACCGCCACTGCACCCCAGTCTGGGAAAGAGTGAGACTCCGTCTCCAAAAAAAAAAAAAAAAGCCTCCTCCCCTTGCCCACAGGGTGTAGCTCTCCTATTGCAGCCTCCTTGGCAGAATAAATATATCTCAATACAGCATGATACCTCATCATTCTTCCACACAGCATGACACAGAATACCAGGGCCTATATCTGCTCACCAAGGTGGAAATATGGGGAAGCAGGCATAACACTTTCTCTTTGCAAGAATAATCCCTGGATTTAGTTCACCAATGCTTTACTGAAGTTTCCATGCTCTGAGTTAGAACTCACCCTGGGGGAATGCTACTATAGTACCTCCAGCAACCTTCCCAGGCCTTCCTGGAGTAGACCAGTGAGTCTTTCTTCTCAAAGGCCACATGTACAGTCTCTCATCTGCCTTGCTCTGCATTGTCTCAAGGAAACTGGAGGACATACTTGGTCACTGTTTAATGTATGGTAGAACAGTGACCTCAACGAAATCCAAACTCCAGCCAAAATGTACTCTCCCTGCATTTCTACTCTATATCTTGAAGCTAATTGGCAAAGGCCAATTTATTCTTTTGCCTAACAATATCCCAAATCTGAAGATGACTGACATAATCTTGGAATCTTCTTTTGTACAAGACTAGCATGCCAGATTCCATCAATCTGGGGCTCTGTCTTACCTAGGAGCTGATGCAAAATCATTGACTGGGAATTAAACTGTCCCATAAAGAATTACCTTAAAGTGTCTCAAAAACAGTGATAAGCACAGGCTTATTACAAATTTACAGATTTTTAAAAAATAAGCTGATTTTACATTTTTGCAAATATTATTTAACATAAATATATCTAAAATGTGAAAACAGAACTTGCATCATGTTCTTAATCAATGGGTTGCTCAGAATAGATGAACAAGAACTGGATTAAATTGCAGCAACCCAAGGGCAGAACTCAGAAGACTTGACCTCTTGCCCCAACTCTTGACAACTTTAAACCAGTGACTTAAAGTGCCAGGATTTCCTTTCCTCAAAGCCCAAAGCGTCCAGTGCTCCTGGGTCCTGTGTGCAACATGGCGATACCCACGAAAACTGGACCATTGCTGCTTAAATATGTTAACCTAGGTTGACTAACATTTAGACAAAGCAAATGTTACACCATCATCACAGTACATTCCAAAGCCAAATAAAGTTATCTCTTCTCTCCACCCATCCAGAGGCACTGCCACATTCCACATGCAGGAGCAAGTGAAGCCACCACTGACCTTCCGGTCAAACATCTCCGCAGAGAATATGACACTCCTCCCCCACAGGTCCGGAAGCAATCACTCCAGTTGCCCCAAGCATCCCAGTTGCCATCTTTGTCTTCATCTGAATGAGTGTTTCTTGAGGTCTAGATATTAAAAAGCAAACAAACAAAAAAAAAACCACACAATAAATTATAAGCAAATGTGGTAGAAATAGCCCAAAGCTTCCCCAGTTATTCTAGAGTCACCTTTTTTTTTAATTGAGACAGAGTTTTGATCTTATTGCCCAGGAGTGCAATGGCACAATCTCGGCTTGCCGCAACCTCCTCCTTCTGGGTTCAAGCAATTCTCCTGCCTCAGCCTCCTGAGTAGCTGGGATTACAGGTGCCCACCACCACACCTGACTAACTTTTGTATTTTTAGTAGAGACAGGGTTTTGCTATGTTGGCCAGGTTGGTCTTGAACTCCTAACCTCAGGTGATCTGCCCACCTTGGGCTCCCAAAGCCAGAGTCATCTAAGGTCTTCACAAAGACCAATGTTACCCAAAAATGCTTTGCTTTGGAATGACCGCATAAAAAAAAGACAGGTTTATATGAAAATCAGTTGACACACGCATGCCTTTCCACCTTAAGAAGGTTTTGTCGAGATGGCTTTTAAGCTCAGCATCATATCTGAAATTTTATCATTCCTAAATTTAAATAAACTGGCTAAATATCAATTATATTATTCTGTTTTCTAACTTACATAGCAGGGAACCTGCTTGAGCCTAAACCCCGTCTACTAAAAATACAAAAATTAGCCGGGTGTGATGGTGTGTGCCTGTAATCCCAGCTACTCATGAGGCTAAAGCAGGAGAATCACCCGAACCCAGGAGGCAGAGGTTGAAGTAAGCCAAGATTGTGCCACTGCACTCCAGCCTGGGCAACAGAGCAAGACTCTGTCCCAGGAAAAAAAAAAAAAGAAGTGCTCATGAGTGAAATTCTGACTTGCTTGCTTGTGCGTCAGGCAGACTGGCGGTAACTCCTAAGAAACCTCACATCAGGATTTGTGGAACCTCCTGAGAGAATCTCCATTCCTAGAAAACAAAGTCATATGAACATAGTTGGCCAAGTTATAAAGGTTTTGAATCCAAGAAAATAGGGAAGAGTCAATTATGAGTACAGTTTGGTTTAACTGGTCTCCTAGACTTTCCACCATTGACTTAATTCAGAATATTATAGAGAAGAGGGGGAATTACAAGTAAAAAGTACATAGATAGATGTAGGTATAGACCTGAAAAGAAATAAAGCTCATTATTAAGTTACAAAACTTTACTAAGGGGTCTAAAATATACTTGAATAAATGAAGAAACAACCGTAGTCCTGAATGAGTAGACTCAATACAGTAAAATGCTACTTCTCTGCAAGTTTATCTGTAAGTTTACAGCAAGTCCCATCAAAGTCCCCACAGAAAAATTTTTTGAAACATAACGAATGATTCTAAAGTTCATCTAGTGGCATAAATATCTATAAGAGCCAAGGGAGGCCGGGCTTGGTGGCTCATGTCTATAATCCTAGCACTTTGGGAGGCCAAGGTGGGTAGATTTCCTGAGCTCAGGAGTTCAAGACCAGCCTGGGCAACATGGCAAGACCCCATCTCTACTAAAATACAAAAAACTAGCTGGGCATGGTGTCATATGCCTGTAGTCCCAGGTACTCGGGAAGCTGAGGCACCAGCATTGCTTGAACGCAGAAGACAGAGGTGACAGCTGAGATCATGCCACTGCACTCCAGGCTGGGTGACAGAGCGAGACTGTCTCAAAAAAAAATAGCTAAAAAATTGTGAAGGAAGATAGAATTACTATATGATCCAGCAATCCAACTTCTTTGTATTTATCCAAAAGAATTGAAATCAGGATCTCAAAGAGATATTTGCACACTTATTGTTTGCAATAGCCAAGACATGGAAGCGACCCAAATGTCCATCAACAGATGAATGGATAAACAACATGTGGTATACACACAATGAAATGCTATGGAGCCGTTAAAAAGAAGGAAAGCCTATCACACGCCACAATATGGATGAATCTTGGGGACATTAGGCTATGTGAAACAAGCCAGTCACAAAAGACAAATACTGCATGGTTCCATTTATATGAGCTATCTAACATAGACCAACTCATTGAAGCAGAAAGTACGATAGTGGTTGCCAGGAACTGGGGTGATGAGGAAATCAAGAGTTACTGTCCAATGGGTATAAAGTTTCAACCATGCAGAATTAAAAAGTTCTAGAGATCCGCTTTTCAACATTGTACTTATAATTACCAATACTGTACTATATGCTTCAAAATTTATTAAAACAGTAGATCTCATGTTACAAGCTTTTTAAACACAATTAAAAGAACTCTAAAATAAGTAAAATGAGAGGAAAATTGTTTCAATTAAGAATAGAGAATTGGCACAGCAATAAACAAATGGACCTATTAAAATGGAAAAAAAAAAAAAAAAGTCCAGAAACAGATCAAGTTTAAGGACACAGTATAGCACCACAAATCAAGGCGACAAATGTTTTGTGGGCTTTTTGTTTGTTTTGTTTTCTTTTTGAGATGGAGGCTCGCTTTGTCACTCAGGCTGTAGTGCAGTGATGTGATCTCAGCTCACTGCCACCTCCGCCTCCCGGGTTCAAGCAATTCTCCTGGCCCAGCCTCCTAAGTAGCTGGGACTACAGGCACCTGCCACCACGCCCGGCTAATTTTTTGTATTTTTAGTAGAGACGGGGTTTCACCGTGTTAGCCAGGATGGTCTTGATCATCTGACCTCGTGATCCGCCTGCCTCGGCCTCCCAAAGTGCTAGGATTACAGGCGTGAGCCACCGTGCCTGGCTGATAATGAATGTTTTTTCTGCATTCTTTTTACAGAATCTTTTGTTATTTATTTATTTAGTCTTAATGCATTGGTTCATACTACCATTTCAATATTGAACAGAAATGGCAATAATAGATACTCATATTTTACTTCTGACTTCACAGAGAATGATTCAAATATTTCTCCTTTAATATTGAAGTAGGGTTATTTTTGTAGATACCCTATGTTAATTTAAATGAGTTACCTTCCATTTTTAGTACGCTAAGAATAGTTTTTACGGTTACTGAATGTTTATGTTTTAAAAGTGTTGTGTTTTAAGTTTATGTTTAAAAGCTTATATGATGCATAATAGAAATGTTTATATAATTTTCCTTTTAATCTGTTATTGTGGTAAATTATATTTCTATTGTTTAATCAACTGGTATTTTTAAGGCAAATTAGATTTGTTCATATTTACACTTTTATGTGCTACATAATTTAATACTAATTGTAATATATTTAAAAATTTTTTTCATGTTTGTTTATTGTTCTGTATATTCTTGTACTCTTGTCAGGTATAGCATTAAGTTTAATGAATTAGCAGAATGATTTGCAGAATACTCTTCATCTCTGTCATCTACTTTTCTATAGTTTTGGAATGATCTTACTGAAAATTTTATAACCTATAAAACCGGCTAGTGCTACTTGCTTTTTTATTTGCTACTACACCAATTACTTAATACTTAAATGATTATTCAGGATGTTTATTTATTCTTGATTAAATGCTGGTAAGTAATATTTTTCTAGATAGTTGTGTATTTCTGCTTATGCTTTAAATTTACTCAAAGTAATTAATAGTGTGCCCTCGTTTTCTTTCTAATCACTAAGTATGCCATTAAACACATTTTTATTCTTAATATTTATTTTCTGTGTAACATTTGTTGTTCCTTGATAAGCCTGAAGAGGTTGATAAATGTTATCACTAATTTTAGAAAACCAATTTTTGGCTTTGGTGATCCTCTTTGTTGGCCTAGTTTTCATTTTATGAATGTATTTTCTTATTATTTACCTACAATCATTGTGTTTATTCTTTTGCTGATTTTCTAAACTCATTAGAGTTCAACTTTCTTCTTTTCTAATTTATGCTTTTAAGGCTGTAATTTTTCCTCTGCATTGAACATTTGTTGTGTCTCCCACGTCTTGATGTGTACTATTTAATTATCTTCAGGTGTTAAGAAACTTGCATATTTTCATTATATATGGTCGTATAATTGATTTTTCTACAAAATGAAAATATTACATAATCTGCACTATCCAGTATGATAGTCACTAGTGGCTACTGAGCACTTAAAATGTGCAACTGAGAAAATGAATATTTAATTATATTTACTTTAATTAATTTAAATATAAACAGCCATATGTCTAATGCCCACCTTATTAGACATCTCAAAATAAAAAAGAAATTAAACATGAGCTGATAGAGGATATTTATATAATAAACATGTTTTGATGCAGGATTTGTACTATAATGGTTGTTTATTTTTAAGCTGATTTATATAACCTAGTGGAGAAGCAGACCTGAATTATCCAAAAGAGGACAGAATCACAGGAGCTATATCCATGTAGACCAAATGTGAATGTGGGTATGGGATATAGTATAAAAGGGGAAGTTTTAGCATAATATAGAAGCCTAAACATTCATTCATAATAGCAGAAGATGAAGCACAGTGTGTGAGTACACATGGGTATGTGATGGGAACATGTTGTGTTTTCAGTATGTTGTCTCCCCTTCCTAATTATTGAATGATCCTTGTATTACTGAAGTGTGCCAATATTTCCAGCTAAAAAAAACTAATTGTCATAGCCACTCTTGCAATAGCTTTGGCCAGTGAGAATAGGCATGATTCATTGTCTGTAAGCAGTAAATCAAGAGATAAAAGTCAACCATTCTTCTGTTGACTTCTTTAGAATGAGGAAGAGTAGGCTGAAGTCCAACCAGCAATCTTCTATTTCTGGTATCCTAAGAATGGAAGACAATCATCATTTGTTTAATGAGTATGAAGCCACCAGAAGCGGCCATGAACTGTCTTCCTCCAGATATGTTTTAAGGTTATACTTTTTTATGTGTTTACTAAACACAATTCTTGAAAGAGGCATCATTTAGAAGTGAGGTGTTGATAGTAATGCAAACTAAAATGTGGCTGAACAAGGTAGTCAGAAAGCAGTTGGATAAGTTTCATATGGTACAAGACAGAGCTGGCATTAAGAAATAATAACCATTTGGTTAAACCATCATTTGATGTATATTTAAAAATGAACTATATGCCTAATGAGACTGTAAAACTAAAGAAAATGGCAGAAAATGTTGAAAACATGACATGCAGTAATAAGTGGCTCTTATTGCTACTTTTAGCAAAGTCCTGCGAGAAGATGAACTCAGATAAAGCTATGTGGGCTGCTTTGCAGTTTCTATGTTCCTTCTCTTCAGAAAAACAATATCCGGATGAGGTAGGAATACACATGATCCAGAGACCTCAGATTCCAAGTCAATATTTTGAAAAGCAAGACACTGTCATAAGGATTATCAGTTGCCTATCCAATAATCCCTTTCCCCATCTTCCATTGACATTGAATCACTCTGCTATTAGGAATGACCTATGCTCAGGCACCCATGAAGATGAAGAGATGATAAATAGTAAAAGAAGAAATGAGTTGGCTGGGCCCGGTGGCTCATGCCTGTAATCCCAGCACTTTGGGAGGCCGAGGCGGGGGGATCACGAGGTCAGGAGATCGAGACCATCCTGGCTAACATGGTGAAACCCCATCTCTACCAAAAATACAAGAAATTGGCTGGGCGTGGTGGTGGGTGCCTGTAGTCCCAGCTACTCGGGAGGCTGAGGCAGGAGAATGGCATGAACCTGGGAGGTGGAGCTTGCAGTGAGCTGAGATCGTGCCACTGCAGTCCAGCCTGGCCAACAGTGTGAGATTCCGTCTCAAAAAAAAAAAAAAAAAACTTTCAACAAAGAAAAGCTTAGCTGGTCAACTCTAACAAACATTTAAAGCAGAATTGACACCAATCCTCAAACTCTTCTAAAAACAGAATATATGGGAACACTACCTAGTTCATTCTATGAGGCCATTATTACCCTGATAACTGTAAAACAATAAAATACTGCTGAAAGAAATTAAAGAGGACAGAAATAAATGGAAAGACATTCCACATTCAGAGAATGGATGTTAATATTGTTAAGATGGCACTATTCCCCAAAACAATCTACAGATTCAATCCCTAGCAAAAATCCCAATGGTCTTTTTTGCAGATATGGAAAAGCCAGCCTTGAAGTTCATGTGAAAATGCAAGGGACTCAAAGTAGCCAAAATAATCTTAAGAAAACACACTTCTCAATTTTAAAACAGTACAAAACTACAATGTTTAAAACAGTGTGGTACCTGCATAATTATCAACATATAGAATGTGATAATGTAATTGAGAGTCCAGAAATAAACCTAAATATCTACAGCCAACTGATTTTTGCCAAGGGTACCGAGAACTTCAGGGAAAGAACAGTCCTCAACAAGTGGTATTGAAACAATCAGATAATCAAAAGAAAAAGGCTGGACTCCTACCTCACACTGCGTAAAAGAAATTACCTAAAAATGGACCAAAGATCTAAATATAAGAGCTAAAACTATAAAACTTACAGAAGAAAATATGAAGATAATCTTCATCAACCTTGTATTTGGAAATGGCTTTTTGGATATGTTATCAAAAGCATAGATGACAAAAGAGAAACAGATAAATTGAACTTCATCAAAATAAAAAACTCTATCAAAGGAAATACAATCCAGAGAACAGGAAAAAATACCCTCAAATTATATATCTGATAAAGGTCTACAGATCTGTGACGGTCTAGTATACATGAAATTTTTAAAGAGTCTGAGGACTGGTGTTAATTCTTCTTTAAATGTTTGGTACACTTCTATAGTGCATTTATTGGTACAACAACAAGATGATGACAAATAACCCTATTTAAAAAGGAGAAAGGGGCTGGGTGCAGTGGCTCATGCCTGTTATCCCAGCACTTTGGGAGACCAAGGCAGGCAGATCACCTGAGGTCAGAAGTTCCAGACCAGCCCGGCCAACATGGCGAAACCCCATCTCTACCAAAAATACAAAAATTAGCCAGGTGTGGCGGTGTGTGACTGTAATCCCAGCTACTCGGGAGGCTGAGACACGAGGAGCACTTGAACCCAGGAGGCAGAGGTTGCAGTGAGCTGAGATCGTGCCACTGTGCTTCAGCCTGGGCGACAGAGTGAGACTCTGTCTCAAAAAAATAAAATAAAAAATAAAGAGAAAGGGATTTGAATAGACACTTCTCCAAAGAAGATATACAAATGGCCAACAAGCACAAACATGTAAAGAAGCTCAATGTCATTCGTCATTAGTGAAATGCAAATCAAAATCACAATGAGATGCCACTTCACACCCACTAGGATGGCCTTAATCCAAAAAAACAAACAAAAAAAGAAAACCACAAAAAATAGTGTTGGCAGGGAAGTAGAGAAACTGGAACCCTGCAATCCTGCCCACTGGTGGTGGGAATGTAAAAATGATACGGCACTGTGGAAAAGTTTGGTAGTTTCTTAGTAAGTTACACACAGTTGTACCATATGACCCTGTAATTCCAGTCCTAGGTGTATAATCAAAAGAACTAGAAACAAGTGTTCAAACAAGTATTTGTATATAAATGTTCCTAGCAGCACTATTCACAAAAGTCAAAAGGCAAAACCAACCCAAATGTCCATCAACAGATAAATGAATAAACAAAATGTTATATATTCATACAATGAAATCTTTTTCAGCCATAAAAATAAAGTACTGATATATACCAAATGAAATAACCCAGACACAAAGGCCACAAATGGGATGATTCCATTTATATGAAATATCCAGGATATGCAAATCCATAGACAGAGAAAGCAGATTTGTGACTATCAGGGGCTGGAGAGCAGGGTGAGTCAGGACTGATGGCTAAATGGGGTGTATTTATAGTGATGAAAAAGTTCTACAACTAGACAGTGGTGATGACTCTAGAAAATTGTGAATATACTTAATACCGCTGAATTGCGATGTTAAAACGCTACATTTTCTGCTATTTGTGTCTTACCATAATTTACAAAAAGCTTAAAAAAAAAAAAAAAAAGAAATCAAAGCAAAATCTTGACGTTTTCCCAAAGGCTCTCAAGCCGGTGCAGACCTACCAATCAGGCGCAGTGCCGTCTGAGCGAGGGCCAGCGTGCTGGAATTGAGCAGGAGGTCGACGTTGTTTGTGCCGTGCTGCAGGGTGAGCATGCTGAGCATCACCAGGAGGAAGCGGGCTTGCGGGATGGTCCCCAGGCTCGGTCCTGACACGTTCTCATTGGTGATGGTTTGCAGGGGAACCGGCTGGATACCTAATAAGCATTGACACCCACTGACATTTCTTGTGATGGATAGAAGAATAAACGTAACGCAGAAAGCACGGGCTATTACTTTAAACATCTGACTAATAGGCATTGACACCCACTGACATTTCTTGTGCGTGGATACAAGAATAAACGTAACGCAGAAGGCACGGGTGATTACTCTAAACTTCTGACTATTTTTCAGTGGTTTCCACAGAGTGGGCAGCTCTGTCATGCTGCACGATGGGTCTACCCCCTGTATTCTGTGCACAGGTCGTTCCATCTGTCTACAGGACTTAGCATGTTGCTCTCTGAATACACTGGTGCCCTATTCCATTCCTTCCATTTCAAATGTAAAAGTTATGTCTCACTTTTCCTCCACAAAACCAATCCAATCAACTCTCTGTAGATGCTCAAACTATACAGAAAATAAATATTAATATAGGACACAGACACTTTAGGATATGTGGTGATACACATAAAAATGTAAAAATGTAAAAATGTTATACTAGAGTACTTCAACATTGTGTCTCCTGCTAAATTTTAAAGTTTTGTTTAAAATCTGAGAAAGCTGACAGCAGCATAGATTATACAAGTACAAAGTACAAACACAGTCTTCTCAAAAGCAAAAATTGGCATTTGCAAGTTTCCACAACATATAATTAAAGGCAAACTATAAAATAACATTGATGCAACTGTTGACTCACCAAACTCTTTAAATTTGGCACTGGCATCCATCAAAACATTTCGAATGTTCTGAACAGCCCAAGCATACAGCTTGCCAAAGGTGACTTCCAGCAGCATCCGATTAAAAGGTGGGATCAAATCAACATCCTTTAAACAATCAGTAAGAGGTTCCCTTTCAAATAAAGATAAAGAATTTGACTCGGGACACTGCCAGACTTCTAACTGTTACAGAACAACATTTTGTTGCCACAGCTTCCTTAATTAAGAAAAAAATATGCTAACGTTTTACCCTATATCGATCCCCTCAGGAATAAGTCTTTGCCATCCACAAAACATCACGTACTGCACAGATAGAAGTAAGAAATTCTTGCTCACCAGTTTTAAAATTGTATCTATCCCTTCCAGGCGAATCTCTGCTCTCTCCAACTGCAAAATATCAATGCATACAGTTAAGTGTTATGTATATTACCCAATGCAGACATGCATTTCTCATCAAATGTTACCTGTTTTAGTAGACACTTTCTCATTTTTTCCACATCCACCGGTTCCGCCTTAAGGGCAAATTCAGCAATTGTACTGAGGAGTGGAGACTGCGGATAAAGACCCTGCACATTCTGCTTCAACCACTTGTATTTGTGAACACCTGTAACAGTACTCAACAGCAGCTGCCATTTGTCCTAACAAAGGAAAACCATTTTCATCATTTGTCTACCCTATTTAATATTAAACTGTGCTCTAAAAGTTATTCAAGTAAAATATAAATAATGCTCATAGGTTTAAATTGGTTAAAATGTTAAATTTAGTCATTAATACATGGTTTTAAAACTATGCTATAAATATAAGTGAATTTATAATCTCTATACTAATATATGTTGGAACAGGCTAGCTTGGCATACAAAGTTAAGTTATGGTTCATTTTAATGGCCACAGGGCCCAGCACTGTTTCTGGAACAAAGAATATATTTAAGGAACGAATGGTGAATAATTAATGATACAATCTAGTACCAAAAATAAAAGGAAACCCTTCTCCAGCTACAGCTCTGACCAAGACATCATAAGTCAAGTTCATGAAGCATCACTGGGGCCATATTTCTAACAATCGCCCGTCCCTCCCTCTGGATGCTCAGGTACAGAGGTACGAGACTGTGGATTCCTTTGCTATGTGCTATGATTCTATTCAGCCAACCTCAGAATCACAGAAAATACTGCACCTTGGGTGATTTAATTGCAATGGGTCTCTTGTCCACATTTATTGGACTGTGAGGCAAAATGCAAGCTTCTTCTAAATCACTCCATTTCCAATTTTTTCTTCATCATCTATAGATTCTGGCTTCTTAGGAACTGTGTTTTAAAACATCATTCACTATAAAAATCATATACTTAAATATTAATTTTAAATTAAGAAATACTTAGATTTACATGAAGGACAAATATTTCATTCAAATAAACATCTGAACAACATTATAAATTGCAATGCTCAACAACAAGAGTGAAATGATCACCCTGGCAGAACAAAAAGACAAAGTGAGAGTGCGACGAGGGGAGAAGCCCCGAAGCAGGGGAAGCCCGGCAGCCAGCAAGCTCTTCCTCAAGTGCCAGAGAGTGAACATTTGAGTCTTTCAGGCCATGCAGTCTGTTGCAAATACTCAACTCTGCTGCTGCAGCACAAAAAGTAACCACAGATAAAGCAATAGGTGTGGCCGTGCTCCCGTAAAACTCTATTTATGGTGCTACAATTTTAGCTTCATGTAGTTTTCATGTGTCAAAAATAATATACTTCTTTTAATTGTTAAAAAACGATTTCAAACTGGAAAAAAAAAAAAAAGGTCTTAGTCCATGGGCAACACAAAGCAAGCAAGAGGTGGAATTTGGCCCACAGTTCCTGGCTTGTCCGCCCTGGTCCAGTTCAGTGGTTCTGTTAGTGTGTAACTGAATCAATTGAATTCACTGTGATATGTGGAATTTCCTCCCTATATTTTATCTCTTTTAAAATTTTTGGTCTAAATCTCCTCAGCATATAATATAAAAAATAAGCAACATGATAATACACCTGGGCAGTAAAGAGCTAACATAGCAGGCCAGGGTTGCTCAGACCCTGCAAATTCCCAAGGAAGGTCTGTCCCTTCATGATTGGTCCTTCTTCTAGGAGCTGAGCTCTGAGCCCTTGGAACACCCTGCCTGATAAGTTTTTTGGTATACCTGACACCCAGGACCTTGTGGCAGTGGTCTGGCCAGGTAGTTTATGCTAATGATGTGACTTGCGAGGGACCACTTGTTTTTGCACTGGGGCACTGGAGTCTGAGTAATTGAGGTCAGTCACATGGGCACTGCCTGCATATGTGACTGGCCCCCAACAAAAACTCTAGACTCGAGGCTCAGGTGCGCTGGCCCGGTTAACATTTCTTCACACATGATGTGACACACTTGCTGGGAGAGCTAAGCACATGCACGTGACGCCACTGGGGAGAGACACTAAAGCTTGTGCCTAGTTTCCTCTGGACTTCCCTCCATGCACCCTTCCCTTTGCTAATTTTAATCTGTATCCTTTTTGCGGTAAAAAAACACAGCTGTGAGTATAACAGCTCTTCTGAGTCCTTTTAGTGAATCATCAAGCCTGAGAGAAGGCTCGGGGATCCCTGACACAGCAACAGGAATATTAATCACTTAATCTTTTCAAGTTACTTAATTTCCAAAAAAAAGAAAACCAGCTTGAAACAGCACACAATAAATCTATAAACCCACAAGAAACTCTAAAAGTGACAGTGTGGGCTCAGCACCCACGGATATGAGATGGCAAATGGTGGAGTCTCTCTCCCTCATGCTGAGGCAGCCTGTCTCCTGGGCCCGGGCTGAGTTCCTGCGTGCCTGGGTTAAAGGAATCGCAGAAGTGTGACTGCTGTTACTTCCTGATCCAGAGCACCCCTCGGATCCAGACAGGCTGTTATGGTGTAGGGTTTGTTCAGGAACAATCAAATTAGGATGGCTTCTAGAACACTTTAGTCTTTCATAAGCTTATTGTTCAAAACACCCATCAGAAACTCAGTAATTAATACTGTTCAATAAGCAGGTTTGTGAGTAAATCAGTATAAGTCATAATATGATCAGAGGCCAGGCGCGGTGGCTCACGCCTGTAATCCCAGCACTTTGGGAGGCCAAGGCAGGAAGATCACGAGGTCAGGAGATCAAGACCATCTTGGCCAACATGGTGAAATCCCGTTTCTACTAAAATACAAAAATTAGCCAGGCGTGGTGGCGCGTGCCTGTAATCCCAGCTACTTGGAAGGCTGAGGCAGGGGAATCCTTTGAACCTGGGAGGTGGAGGTTGCAGTGAGCTGAGATCACACCACTGCACTCCAGCCTGGCGACAGAGCAAGACTCCGTCTCAAAGAAATAAAAAAAGGATATAATCAGAAATTTCTGTAGTTTATTTATAATCACAAGTGACTAAATTCTAAACTATTTTATAATTTCTAAGCATTTTTATTCAAATTTGGATTTAATGCAAAAAGACTTTTCTGTACCCTTACACAGCTACTTCCAGGAAAATGTCAGTAACTCTTTTAGCTTCCCTTTATAATTCTCCATATATCAGAATACTCAATATTTCCAAACAAAAAACATTTCTTTAGAAGAACGGCAATAAGTTTAAATGTTCCCATTATATCTCATTACCAGGATAACTAATAAAATAAAAATACTTCCTTGTTCCCATCAATTTAGCAAAGATTATTTACATTTTCAACATCAATTTACTAGTAATCAAATCATACCACACTCAATTCCTAATCTGCCTCATTGTCTGATTGCTTGGAAAAATAAGCGAGATTTCTGTATTTAATCATAACTATACATAAAAATGATGGCAGCAGGTAGAAATGTCACATGGAATCAACAGTAGAGAAACTTCACTCTGAAATCACAGGTCCAGTGAGGCAGGGTGAAGCACATGCTTTAATAGTATCTTCTGTCCTTTTACATTCTCACCTCTCTTTTTCCTTCATTCTTGAATTATCTTCTGAGCTATCCTCCTCCAACGGGGCAAAGAACTTAACGATTTAAACTTAGACATTATAGAGAGGTCATTATAAACAGCAGGTCTCAATTCATTAAAGAGGAATCTCAAACGTTCGATGACAGGAGCACAGACCTCCTTGTAAGAACGGCCCTGTTCTTGATGAGTCTGCAAAGTTAACCAGGAAAAGACAACTTTAACAACAAATATTTCAGCAACTGTCTGCAAAGCACAGAATAAAAAGAATTAAAATCTATCACCTTAATGAGCGAACATTTTGCTTGGTAGACAACTCTACAAACATCCACCACTGACTTAGGCAACGTTCTGTGCTTTACTTGCTCAATACCAAGTGCACCTGCATGAACTAAAGATAATGCCACATGACCTGTAAAAAGACATTTAAAAGAAGGGCAGGGAAGGAATGAATATGTACTGCAGGTTAGTCGAGGGATCTGCAGTGTAGCTAAAGTACACAGATATTGAGCTCCTTACCTAAATCTTCATGTTTCGAGAGGCAACATAACAGCAAGCGACTGACCTCTTCCACGGGATGCTCGGGGGGAAACATGATCGGTGTGGTCAAATGGCACTGCCTACAGTACCTTTCTATTTGACACAAAAAGTCCTGCAACAGAAACAGCTGGAGGTAACCTCAGAGCCACCCAGTGAGTCTTCACAAATCTTAAACATGCCACAGCTTCTGATGCACTTGCAGTCAGTAATGCTTCTGAAGCCTCGCTAGCATGTTAACACAATCAGGTTCTCACCTCAAAACCCTCCAGATAATACATGAAACAAAGTCTGTGCTGTGTTAACCAAAGAGCACATAAGTATTCCTATGTCAAAGTCCTCAGATAAACAGAGCACTGAGGTGGCAGTGGGGGCAGGCCTAGCTCACCTTCACGTTGTGATCCTGAATGTTATTGTCTGCAATGGCTTGCAGAAATGCCTGGGAATGGTCCCCCAGAGCCCATCTGTGGGAGTAGAGTCGAGATTTGCTGGCAGGTGTGCCCCTGGGGAGCTGCAGTGGTCCTTATCTTTCTCCTCTTTGTAGCTGTAGTGGATCTGGCTGGTGTGCGGCTTCCAGAGAAGATGGATGACTGAAGCCATTCTAGAAAATGCACATGCAGACATGAAAGAGAAACTCAAGTGCACAACTCAAAATAAATACTATTAAAAAAAAAAGATGCTCAACTGAACACTCAATTTAGAAGGTGAAATTCAGCATCATTCATATGAAAGAGCTCCACCTAAGATGTTTAAACAGGTTGACTTATAATTCCTCTATCTACGTGAACACACTTTCTGGTGATTCCACGCGCCTCAGGCATGGCATCAGAACTCAGGATCGTAGTTCCAGTCCAGCATTCACTGGATACCTGTGCTCTGCCTGCAGCTGCCTGGTTCCACAGATACCGTGTGAAGACTGAGGTGCACATTCTAACAAGGAAGGCAGCAAAGGGCACCACTGACACAATTAATCACAGGATTTCAAGTCCAAAACTATGTGCAATGGATGACTATGGGGGTACCAGGGAGACTGGAAGACAGACCACCGCTATTCTGAGGGTCAGTAAGGGACTTGTGGAAGCAACAACTGAGCTAAGATGAGAAATAAGACCCAGACGCTGAGTATCCAGGCAGGGAACAGCACATCTGAAGGATTTCTACAAAGAATTACATCCTCAGGGTAAGCTACGTATTCCTAGAGCACTTATAAAGGAACGAAAAGGAGAAAATATTTAACAAACACACAATCTTTAATGAAGGATAGATCCCTGGAGATGGGAGGGCCGACGGACTGGAAAGGAGACCTGTGCGTGGTGCCAGGCACGGGATCGGCCAGTGCGAATGTTAATTACAACTGCTTATGGTCACTTGAGGGAGTGGCACATACACACAAAATTAGTATGTGCACCACTACAGATCTCTATTAAGGATCTGTGTTATCAAATACTGCTCCAAATCCAAGCAATCAAAGCGGGCATGCACTTAGTGTTCTTTTACTGGACATTTAGATTTTAGAGCACTCAGGAGCATTCCCCAACCCACCACATTCATTCTCCTGAAACACTAATCCAATGCCGACTCTCTCTGGCCCTCTCTCTTTAAGCACAGGACCGCCCCTCCTTACTGCTCCAAGATAAGCCTCTGATCCTCCCGTGGATCGGACCCACCTGCCAGGGCCCATGGCACCCTCTGCCCTGGAGCTCGCCAGCCCTGCCCTCCTTGCCAATGTAAACAAAGCCCATCTTCTGGCAAGCAATGAGCCTTGAGGAGGACGGAGGGAAGCAGACCCCTCACAGGACACCACAGGCAGCCCAGCACTGCACAAAGGTCCACCCATCAGGGGGCTGTGTGGACACCAAGATCCTCCTTCCCCGCAAGCCTCTGCCACACCCACTCTCGCAAGCAGCAGGAAAGCCCTGCTCCTCTCAGCAGTGCCCTTGACACTCCTGCGTTTTCTGCCCAGAATGCTCCCTCACACAATTTCAGGACTGCTGCCAATGTGAAGCCTTTCTTCTCCCAGAACCACATATGAACCTCTCCATTTCACCATTCACCACCTTGTAACGTGACCTGCTTAGAATGCTGGCTCATCAACAAGCAGCAGCTGAAGGCAGAGGCATGTCCTATCCATCACTGCATCCTGAACACCTCCCATGGTAACAGCACCAGAAAGCAGAGGCGTGTCGTATCCATCACTGCATCCTGAACACCTCCCATGGTAACGGCACTAGAAAGCAGAGGCATGTCCTATCCATCACTGCATCCTGAACACCTCGCACGGTAACGGCACCAGAAAGCAGAGGCGTGTCCTATCCATCACTGCATCCTGAACACCTCATATGGTAACGGCACTAGGCAACTGCTCAACAGAAGCTGCTCAATGGACAGACAGACAGACAGACAGATGGGAAATGCACAACTACATGAAGGAAAATGTAAACCCATCTTAGGAGACAGGAAGAAGCTTATTATTTTAGGTGGTTACAAAGGCTGCCATCCTGAACTATAACTGACTTGAGCCTGGTCTGGTAAAAACACAGTCCTCAAGTAGAATGCTGTTCCCTGAGAGGACAGCTGATCCACATTCTGTGCAATTTCTGGGCATTCAGGCAGAAAAAAGCCATGCTGAGCCCATCAGGCAGAGGCTGCAATACGTGAGAACACCACAGGGTAGACATTCCTGCACACTTTTTAGCTTCCTCTGCAGCAACAGACCATGAGGGCAAATAACAGCCACTCACAGCTGTTTCTACCTGATTCAGTCTCACTATCCTTCTTATTATTTTTTTTTAACGTCATCAGCTGTGTTGAATACTCCTCTCCTTTTTTTTTTTGAGACGGAGTCTCACTCTTGTCACCCAGGCTGGAGTGCAGTGGTGCGATCTCAGCTCACTGAAACCTCTGTCTCCTGGGTTTAAGCAATTCTCCTACCTCAGCCTCCTGAGTAACTGGGATTACAGGCACCTGTCACCACGCCCAGCTAATTTTTGCATTTTTAGTAGACATGGGGTTTCACCACATTGGCCAGGCTGGTCTCGAACTCCTGACCTCAGGTGATCCACCCGCCTCAGCCTCCCAAAGTGCTGGGATTACAGGCATGAGCCACCGCCTGGCCATCTCCTACTTTTTTAAAGAGAGAGTCTTGTTTTGTCACCCAGGCTGGAGTGCAGTGGTATGATCATGACTCACTGCAACCTCAACCTCCCAGGCTCAAGCGATCCTCCTACCTCAGCCTCCTGAGTATCTGGGACTCCAAGTATGTGCCACCATGCCTGGATAATTTTTGTGTATATTGTAGAGATGGGGTTTTGCCATGTTGCCCAGGCTAGTCTCAAACTCTTGACCTCAAGCAATCCACATGCCTCAACCTCCCAAAGTGCTGGGATTACAGGCATGAACCACTGTGCCTGGCCCTCTCCCACTCTTAATGGCACTTACAGTTCAAAAAAAATAATCTGCTAATCAGCAAAAAGCAAAGATTTTCTTACTGGCACATTCAATCTCGACAGGAGACAGCGGTGTGCTCATTGCTAAATAGGAAGCATGTAATCCGAGAAGCAGGCCCAGATTCCTCTCTGTGTCTATCAGAGGTGAAGAGAGACTTCCCAGATCTGGTATGGTGACAACTTCTTGGTCAGGCTGGAAAAATAAATTTCATCATCAATCTGAGGAAACAGAATTAATTAAAAACATAAAACCAAAAGGATAGCTCTGTCCTGCAACTGTACCGCCATGTGAGCCCAGGGATGCTCTGGGCGTTCTGCCTCCCCATAGTGTAATGAGTTGATGCTGCTGTGCCCAAGTAACAGCGGATACCACATAAACCCACATGCCCAATAAAGCAGGCAGCAACCGCATAGCCCTACTGTAGAAAAACTAAAGCACAGATACGTGATTTGGCTAGAATATTCCTTAGGAATCAGTTTCCAAAGTGACTGTACACCATGCTTCAGAAAGTATAATGAATTGTTACATGAATAAATAACCCACTGGGCAACAAAACTATGACAAGTATTCGATGACAAGTATTAGTGGACTGTGACCACACATGTAGAGGAAATGAAATTTATTCTGACAAAAATCAAACTCTGAAAAAAGCAAGAGTTCAACTTTTCCAGTCACAGAAGATATTTACAGCAAAGTTAATTCTCCCCTTCATAAAATGCTTTAAGCCCTGCCCTAATGGCATTTAATACATTTTATTACTTGCAGATACCTGGAAAGCTAATCCCAATATATAAATTCTATGTGTTTGTGAATACATAGTAAGGACAAATTTCTATTGTAAAGAATTACACTTCCACATAGTTCTTCCCAAAAAATACACACCTCAAGATAATAAGCCATTCCAAATTTCTACATAAGACCAAAGTGTAACCTCTTTTCTTGTGGAAAACTGTCTATATTTCTCACAAATTGAACATTTAAAAAACAATCTTTCAAGACCAGTACATCACAGATCTTAACACGAATAAATGTAAATTCATTTATGACAAAACTTCTAAAGGATTTTTATATTTATCCCTAATGCCCCCCAAAAGACCCAGATATCAGTACTTCTAGATCCAAATATTCCTATCACAAACACACAGAGGGTATCCCCTGCTATCCTCTGCATCATTCAAGGCATACAGCCTCACCTCCAAATATTGGCCAACACAAAATGCGTGCACGGATTCCTGGGTGTCTTCAAACTGCAAAGCAGCTTCCAAAGCTACCACTGGGTCTTCCCCTGCAAACTGAGCTGAAACAAAAGGAGAAAAAGCAACATGAGTTCAATTCAGCTTGCCTGGAGAGCTGTAGGAGAAATAGTGAGTAGGAAATAAGTTAGGCGCTTAACTCAAAAGTGAGGGTTACCAGAGTATAATGACCTCCCACTGTCTCCCAGGGTTGCCTGGGCCGACTCAGAACTTGAAATGAGTTCCAAGTATTAAAACAAAAATGCATAATGAAAGCAAATTCTTCAAATGTGCTCAATTTGTTGATAAGACAGACACCAAAGCCACAGATACATTAAATTATGCGGGGGCTGGCACAAAACTAAAGAAATCATTTATAAGCCAAATACTCTGCTTAGAATGATACAGGCTATAACTTTTAACCAGGAAATAAGAAGTGTAATCTTACCAAGAATACTATTTCCTGTTAACGACTGTGTCTGGAAGTCCTTTATATCATATACTTTCCCGTCAATCACAGTCCAGAAGCCTCCATCTTTATTATGGTTCTTCAAATCAGCTTTGCGTATAAGTGTCACTTCCTCATTATTTCTACAGTTCTGACCTGTAAAAAATGACTCTGTATATACAGAAACCAGAATCAGTCCATCGATCAATCAACAGGTAAAATGAAAAGAACAAACTGTGTGAAAGAACTACAAGCAGAAATAAACAAATCCACAATCACAATGGGAGAAATACATATCTAGCTCTGAAACTAATACCACACATACAAATTCTATTAAATATAGAATGCTTTAAAAAAAAATCTAGACAGCATGAATATCAAATCTGGCCATGCCAGGCCACAGAGCAAATCTCAACAGATTTCAAAGAAATAAAGTTACAGAGCATGTGTGCTGACTACAATGCAGTTAAATTAGAAATAGGTTTTCAAAAATTCATTCAAAATAAAATAAAAATGACTCTGTATATACAGAAAATAAAAATATTCATTCACATATTTGAAAATTACAAAATACACTTATAAGTAACCCAAAATTCTAAGAAAAAATGACTATGAAAATTAGAAAATGTGTTCAATTAATAATCAAAATACTGCAGATCAAAATTGGTGACATACAACTAAATGCATGCTTGAGGGCATTTACGCCTTTAAATGTGTGTATTAGAGGGAAAAAGCTAAAAAAGAAAAGAAACACCAAATCAATAAAAGTCTATTATTTCATAAAAATACTCAAAAAAAGAAAACCTGAGTGGTGGTCACCTATGCAAGTGCTAGGATACCAACTCAATATTACCAAAAATAGTTAAAGGGAGGTGGCAGTTCAAGAAGTCAAGCTTAGACTATGTCCTTCCTGTACACATTGTACCTCCTGCTAACCAGACAGCAGAGGGCAAGGTTGGTGGGGATTTTATAGAGGACACGCAGCACATGAATTCCCTGGTCTAGTTCACAGAACTAAAGCGGGAGCCACCGAGCACTACAGGCCTCCTGAGCCAACAGAAAGCAGGCAGCATGACTCCAGACATAACACCACCCCAACGAGACTGAATCCAAATCCAACCAAACCTCTAGATCTAACCAGCAGATTAATGGAACTAACAGAAGAACATGTTGGTCTAGAATAAGAGAAAGCAATCAACCAAACTCAGAAAATGTGAAGTTCTCCAAAATAACCAACCTGCTTTTTTGAAAAAGAAAACGGTATGATCAGAGACAGGGAGAGGAGGGCCTGGAGCCATGCTGTTTGGAGAAAGAGACTAGAAGCATATGTCAAGCAATGCCAACACAGAGAACGTGCTCAGGTCGTAATTCAAAATTACCACCTAAAAAAGGCATTTTTGAGATAGTCCAGGAAAATGTAACATGGGCCGCATGTTAGGTTAAGGAATCACTGTTAATCTTACAGACAGGATAATGATATTGTAGAGTTTTTTTTTAAATCCTTAAGAGGTAAAATGCCTTAAAATGTTTTAAAGACAGAGTTATGCTTTAAAATAATCCAATCAGCCAGGCACGGTGGCTCATGCCTGTAATCTCAGCACTTTGGGAGGCCGAGGCGGGCAGATCACGAAGTCAGGAGATCGAGACCATCCTGGCTAACACAGTGAAACCCCATCTCATACGACGCCGTATTACCGCATTTAACAGGTATAATGAAGCAACTTGAACAGGCTATTTTTCCATTTCCATTGCATTTCAACAGAGCCCATTAAAAAGTAGTATAAATGGCCCTTAAATACTAATATATTTTAAAATGCTCAAACTATATCGGGGTCACCACTTTGTGCTTTGGCAGGCAAAATCCCAAAAGCCCACACACAAGGCTGGGAGGCCAGCAGCCCTATTGGTGGTGAGAGAAATCAAGATGTACAGGAGCAATCTGGTGACAACCAGCCCACACTAGATGCATCCCCACCTGTGCATGTGCACAGGCACACATGCGTGCACACATGGAGGACATGTGTTCCAGGTCAGGCCTTGCAGAACTATTTTTGTTGTTGTTGTTGTTGTTTGAGATGGAGTTTCACTTTTGTTGCCCAGCCTGGAATGCAGTGGTGTGATCTCGGCTCACTGCAACCTCTGCCTCCCAGGTTCAAGGGATTCTCCTGCCTCAGCCTCCCGAGTAGCTGGGATTATAGGCATGCACCACCATGCCCCGCTAACTGTTGTATTTTTCAGTAGAGATGGGGTTTCTCCAAGTTGGCCAGGCTGATCTCCAACTCCCAACCTCAGGTGATCCACCCACCTTGGCCTCCCAAAGTGCTGGGATTACAGGCGTGAGCCACCACACCCGACCCTCAGCACTATTTGTATAGCAACATTGTGGCAATAAGCCCAAGTGTCCACCAATAAGAGACTCACTAAAGAAAGATACATAAAAGACACATCCACACACTGAAGACTAAGCTGCTTTATGAAAACAAAGAGCGACACTCTGATAAAGTACTCCAGTATATATGGTTAGTTAAAAAAAACAAGCAGCACAAGTAATGCAACATGCTACCACTAGCGTACTCATTCCAGAGAACAAGGAGGTTACCGAGGAGACTGAAAAGTCAGAGGCAGCAGGTGGGAAATGGGTGGAAGGGGTGGGTGGGGAAGCAACAGTGTGTCTCTGCCTAGGTTTGATTTTTGAACCATGTGACTGTATTCCTTTTTTTTTTAATGACTGTAAAACAAAATAAATGCTCTTCATACTAGAAATAAAATGTTAGCAAAATCTGCATTCAAAACTAGGATTACTGTTCTACACTGACAAAGTTCACTACCATTAGCAAAGGCAGTTTTCTCATTGACATAATGAGATACAACAGTGTGCATGGGGTCCTCAGCGGGCCTGCACCCTACAGGTGCTCCACACATGCAAATCACTACTATTACCATTACTATTACACAACAGATATAATATATAATTATACTGTCACTACTATAACCAGCATTACATACTAAGACAGCCCACGTTCAGAGTATAAAGAAGGCTGTGGAACCCCCTGCAGAAGGTGGGAGGGCCTGGGGCTGTGCATAAAGGGGAGCTCTCTGGGGCTGTGCCAACTGAACCTGGAACCTGGGCCCCCAGGTTGGGTCCCCAGGCCTGTGTGCCTCAGCTTGCTCATCATTCACTCTCAACACGGATAACACCTTCAACTGCAAACACATTTAAAAACCACAGGCCAGCTCCCGCTACCAATACCAGAAAAAGCAAGTCTCCACACAGGCCCAGGATGAGAGCCTACAAGTGGTACTAGCTACAAAACACATGGAGAACACGGTTCTTGCACACACACCTTATGAGATGTTGGAGAGCTACATGGCGGAGGCATCTACAGGGTGTAGCCAGATGGTCTAAATGGGCCAAGACAACAACTGCCATTTCTTGCAGATCAATGGCAAGCTCGTTGTCTTGTGGAAGGGTGAGGTACCTCAGGAAACTCTCACTGGGGCTCAGAGGGCCAGACAAAAGCTAGAAGGGAAAAGTAAACAAACATTCAGAAATGGTGGGAAAAATTAAAGTAACACAGTTAGCCTTTACCCACTCTTTATATTTTGGTATTGACTCATTTGACCCATCAAATGAAATGCTGATGATACAGTTATACTATACAGCTATGTATTTGTGCAGCACATAAACTGTGTAAATGTCTAAATTTGCGGTATACATGTACACAACATTGACTGTGCATGTATACATTTATGATACCACAGGTAAGTTGAATCCACACAGATTACTAACATGAGCAAACCACCCTACAGGCCTAGGACCCCCGGAGAAAGGCAGAAGCACCTCTGTGGGAACCCAGCACAGCATCTCAAGCTGGCCTTGAAATCTAAAACCAAAACCTTTATTTTAATCTAAACGTTGCCCACTCTGGAGAACACCTACTTTCATTTGCAAATTAAATCATAGTTCTAATTCTTCTAAAGGCAGAAGAGCCCTATTATCATTAGGTTAAAGACTACCAAATAATAGAAAAATTAAAACAAGGCATGATATTGAAATGCCTAAGACTTTCCCAAAAAGACACAAAATCCAACTTGTACTTGACCTGTAAAGACCAGCAGTCCTGGAGGTTTACGCCCAGGGCCCCACACGCCTGCTCCTCCCCCAGCTCGGCGTCCACACCTGTTAAGGGGGGAGCTGGTACTAAACAGAGTGACAGCTCAGGTGACACACCCTGCACAGAGCCCAGTACATAGGAAGGGCCAACAAAGCAAGTCACTATTTTCATTGTTCTTTTCTGGTATTGTTTTAAAAGTGCGTGTTTCAAGCTTGGTTCTGTGCTGACAAGGGAGTCGGTGCTCACTGATCTGAGTCTTCTCCACAAACAAGTGGCTTCCCAACCTGTCTTATCTGACTCGCTGCTGTTACCACCACACACACACACACGCCAGAGAAAAACACTGCCGTGGACACGCACGCTGGTCTTGCTTTAAAAATAACTAGACTCGAGTGCCACCTAAACACAAAGTTCCATCATGACACTCACATGCTTGTTGCCCTCGGAGTGGGGTGTATCCTTCCTGCAAATGATGCTCTGGAACCTTTGCAGAAGGGCAAAAGCAGGGCGCTGGTGCCCTGGGCGGAACGCTCATTGTCAGTCTCCTGTGCTCCGCTGTCCCACAGCTGAAGCAACAACAGGATGGCAGACAACATTTGGCTAAAGGAGAAAACATATTTATTCTTAGTAAAAACAGGTTAACTTTTTTTTTTCATGGTTGATCAAAAATAAAAGCAAACAGCTAGATAGAAGTGAAGCAATACTTGGGATATGAAAGGAAATGAAAGTAAAGCCATGGTAATTAAATCACTGAATTGACACCAAGATTTTAGCACAAGTCATTGCCTTCTGCTGATAGGAAAGACCAGTTAAGAAGCTCAAAGAGCACGTTTACATGGAAGTTCTAGGATCTTAAACTCGGAATAAAAATAATTAAATGAGGAAAACTGAAAGAAAAAAAAAAGAACAGTTCCCAGGCTAGAAAACTGAGCATAAAAAAGGAAGTGAAAAAAAGGTAAAGAGAGAGCGAGCTCTGGGACATGGTTCTCTGGTTACAGAGCACCACATCTGCTGCGGTCACACACGATTCAGTGAAATGCACACAATGCAACAGGTATTTGGACACAGAGGTGCTTCCCCGAAGCATTCCCAGTCTGCGGCAGCCCTCACCTCAACGTGCCTCTCTGCACAGCCAGCTCCAGCAGGATGGCCAGGGCCAAGTTCTGGTCCTGCAGGGGGATGCTTCCTGGCCCTTTGGTGGCTGGCATTCCATGAACATCCCTGAAATGAAAACAGTGGATGCAGGAACAAAGCGACCTCTAGAAAGACAGCATGCTTACAATCACACTAACACATTTACTACATGCTCCCTCCCAAGGAAGGATATATTTTTAATATTTAGAATCAAGTTTCTGAGACTTGCTACTCAAATTTTTCAGAGATTTTTAAAGTATACAATTAACTCACAGAAATGTATTTATTCATTCAGATGCTATTACAGTAGACGACATACTCCAAGTGTGTGAAGCATAAAATAATTTATCTCATTATCCAAAACATGAGTAGGAGAATATCTAGCTATCTTTTCCAGTTTCAATGACGTGTAAGACTATGCCAGTATCTACCTCCTCCTACAGAATTAGAGAACCAATTTCTAAAACCACCTGAGGATCTGGAGGCAAAATGTCTACACTAATTTCTATCTCTGATCAAAGATTACCTGGTTGCTTACTCCACACCCAGCTCTCCAGGATTGACTTGGCCCTATATACAGGTGCAGGAGTTTCATCTTTTTTCTCTTTGTCATCCAGATCTTCTTTCTTTGTTCCACTTGATTCGACACTATCATCTGCAGAATTAAAATTTTTTTCATCTGTAATCGCTTTTCAGAATGTCATACCATTAGTCAGTCTCTGCAAATGTCCCTCCCCGAAGTTACAACATCATTAACTGTATGTTTGACAACTTAAAAATAAAATACATCAATCATACCTCTAACAGATCCAGTATAATTTTCATAAACAAACCAATAAATCGGCCGGGAGTGGCGGCTTACGCCTGTAATCCCAGCACTCTAAGAGGCCGAGGTGGGTGGATCATGAGGTCAGAAGATGGACACCATCTTGGCTAACACGGTGAAACCCCGTCCCTACTAAAAATACAAAAAATTGGCCAGGTATGATGGTGGATACCTATAGTTCCAGCTACTCGGGAGGCTGAGGCAGGACAATGGCATGAACCTGGGAGGCAGAGCTTGCAGTGAGCCGAGATGGCACCACTGCACTCCAGCCTGGGCAAAAGAGCAAGACTCCATCTGAAAAAAAAAAAAAAAAAAGAAACCAATATATCAAATTATTTAAAGCCTGTCTTCCAAAATCATATTTCATTAACTTCCTAGTAGATTTCACAACTGAGAAACTTAGTCTTTGATATTTACCTACTTCAATTTCACACCAATTGCTTTTATCCAGTGAGTCCCAGTGCTTGTGTATCCATGGGAAAAGGGAGGGTGTAGAAAAGGAGTACGATTCAAAAATCTTTTAACTCTTTACAAGGCCCTACTCCACTGCCAACTGGGAAGCACTGCTATGCACTGTCACTGTCACTGATAGCATCATTCAAGAGCACTGGGACACAAAGGAAAAGCTGAGAAAAATGACTTTAGGCCACTGACAATGTAAAGTTTCAGTCAAAAACAACTGTCATAAAACTCCTTACATAGTAAGCAAAGAGAAGAGAGAACTAACCTTACCCTTGAAGTCTAAACACCTTCCATCACAGAAGGCTGTGACTAAATGTCTAAACAACATAATTAGAAAAATGTATCTCAATCGGTGAAAGACAATGTCCCATCCAGATTACAAATAATGACTATCTAAAAATCTCGAAGGAAACAGTTCCTCTGTTTACAACACTTCTGACACCAAATGTATGGACTTTTGCACCAAGCAATTCTCCAGTTCTCTGTGACACCCAGCTGTGTGTCCCACAGTGCAATTCAATTCTGAAACTAACTACCTAGAATTAGGACAGACACCGCAGGTTAATAACAGGAGAGAAAAGGTACAATGCTGAAAACAATATCTAAAGAACTAATGGCTGAAAACTTCCTAAGTTCAGCGAATGACACAAACCTAGGCAGATTGAAGAATCTGTGCAAAGCCCAGACAAGATAAATCCAAAGGAAGCCATGACGAGGCACATCATAATCAACCGCTAAACTCTAAGGACAAAACCGTTTCAAAAGTGCCACAGAAAGTAGATATAGAAGAATGTCTTGTGTGGCCTGAAATTAAGGCTAAATATTACGTGCTGCCTTGACGTCGGTAAAATCAAGAAAGCCTCAAATGGCCTAACCACAAGGTCTCCCCCGAGCTCTGCTCCCACGGATAAGATCCCAAAGCCAAACAACTCTCCTTATCGCAGAGACCCGACCCCAGCCTGCTCATCCCTGCCGGCCCAGAGTTATTCAAACAAGCCAATCACATCTTCCCATGGAAGATGTCTTAGCCAAATGAAATGGTATTCCAAATGAAATACCATTCAGCAATAAAAAGAACTATTAATACACGGAACAACAATAAATCTCATACATCTAACTAGGAGTAAATGAAGATGGTTTCAAAACATTACTTAAAATATGGTTCCACTCACATGACATTCTCAAAAAGAATACCCTATACTGATGGAGAACAGATCAGTGGTTGCCAGGGTACGAGGCCAGGGAACATGTGATAAAAAGGAGAAGCACAAGGGAGCTTTTGGGGTGATGAAAATTCTCCATCCTGATGATGATGGGGGTTACATGAATCTATAGAGGTCAAAATTTACTGAACTAGATACCACAATAAAATAAATTTCATATAAGTTTTTTAATAAAAAAAAAAAGTTGGCTGGGTGTGGTGGCTCACACCTGTAATCCCAGCACTTTGGGAGGCTGGGGTGAGCAGATCACAAGGTCAGGATTTCGAGACGAGCCTGGCCAACACGGTAAACCCCGTCTCTACTAAAAATGCAAAAATTAGCCAGGTGTGGTGGCACGCGCCTGTAATCCCAGCTACCTGGGAGCCTGAGGCAGGAGAATCGCTTAAACCTGGAAGGCGGAGGTTGCAGTGAGCTGAGATCACGCCACTGCACTCCAGCCTGGACCACCAAGTGAAACGTCATCTCAAAACAAAACAAAACAAAAAACAAAGAAAATATCTAGGTCTAGGTAGGACAGCTGGAATACAGTCTGGTGGAATCATGTCAGAGCAGCGAGCTGGGTCTGGAGGGCTGGAGTAGGGTATGGCCCCACTCTAGGAAGGAACTAGGAAACGCATCCTGGGTGAAGCAAGAGCAGAGTCCCGTTCTGCAACAGATTAGCATTTATCCTGATCTGAGAAACTACATGCAAATTTAATACGTCTCACTTAGCCTCTTATTTTCCTTAACAACATGGAAAATGAGAGAACAAACAATTCAGAAGTTTAAGACATGAAATACATTTAATTCAGAAATCATACACAGAAAGGTAGGAAATAAATGGGGGGAAAAAGCAGCTAATGAAAAGTGAAAATGCGCCAGGTGCAGTGGCTCACACCTACGATCCCAGCACGCTGGGAGGCCAAGGCGGGCGGATCAATTGAGGTCAGGAGTTTCAGACCAGCTTGGCCGACATGGTGAAACTCCAACTCTACTAAAAATACAAAAATTGGCCCAGCGTGGTGGCAACCACCTGTAATTCCAGCAGCTCGAGAGGCTGAGGCAGGAGAACTGCTTGAACCTGGGAGGCAGAGGCTGCAGTGAGCCAAGATCATGCCACTGTACTCCAGCCTGGGCAACAGAGCAAGACCCTGTCTCAGAAAATAAAATAAAATATTCATAGTCTTAATAATGGAAAATAAAAACATTTACTGAATGCCAAAAAAATCTCCCTAAAAACCCCAATCAGTTGTGATCTACATAAAGAACAATTATGCTCTGCTTTCTAACCACAATTTTAAAGAACAAAAATATTCATCAAATGTGGGCCGGGTGCGGAGGCTCACGCCTGTAATCCCAACACTTTGGGAGGCCGTGGCAGGCGGATCATGAGGTCAGGAGTTCAAGACCAGCCTGGCCAATATGGTGAAACTCTGTCTCTACTAAAAACACAAAAATTAGCTGGGCGTGGTGGAGGGCACCTGTAATCCTAGCTATTCAGGAGGCTAAGACAGAGAACTGCTTGAACCCGGGAGGCGGAGGTTGCAGTAAGCCAAGAACAGGCCACTGCACTCCAGCCTGAGCGACAGAGCAAGACTCCCTCTCAAGAGGAAAAAACAAACAAACCGAAAATTCATCAAATGTAATAAATAAAACATATACTTTGGATTTTTCCATGTATTTAGCTTTTCTTAGAGCATCTTTTAGAATTATAAAAACACTTCGGGAAACGTTTTAATTTATTAACAAATACTGGAGGGCTAGGAAGAAGAGGTTAAAACTTTTTAAAATATACACAATGAATTACGCATATGTGAAAAAAAGAAAAAAGGGTTGCTGACTCCTGTCATGGAAGGCACTGTCGTATGGACACTCTTAGCCTCAGCATCCAGAGGTCCAGAAAGGGAAAATTTCAAGTCAGAGAGAATTCTATATATACCACTTATTTGGAAACTTCAGCCCTTAAGATCCCAGCATCATGACCTCAGTTTCAACACAATTGTCCTTAGACCTTGTATTGGTTACAAATACAAAACAAACAGCTCAACTGAACTAACTCTTGTCTCTCCAGAAACACAAACACAAAACCTCATAAAATGAGTGAGTTTCTAGCGGCCGTAATTACTGCAACTTCTCCAATTTTCCCCTCCACAGTTAACTAAACAGCTCAAAAACTATCAATAACAAACAACAGTCACCATGATATGGTTAGGAGTGTGGCAGATTTCTTAACCAGTAATAATAAATAGGAAAAAAATTTTGCCTATTAATAAATCTCAAGTTTCGTGCACTTGCAAGAAACTAATTAAAAGGCAGCCGTGCACAATCTACAAAAACAGCCATAAAGACTGTTACATTTTAAGTCATAGGAAACAAACCTGCTCCTCTAATATAGCAAGATACAACTGACTTCCCCTTACATACCCTAAAAAAAAGACTTACATGAGAAATATAAACATGGAAGCAGAAATACACCAAGAAAAAGACATGTCAAACCCCACCTGTATATGTTTTCAACCATACGGTGTCAAGGCGAGCCTGGGCAGCCAAACACAAAGATTCAGAGGGTATTCTTTTCTCCAGCTTCCTCCCAGTTCTCAGGCCTGCAAGTAAATATACATGTTGAAGACCTGACGCTTTTTAATAGTTTACAAAGACACTCCCGAAAGGTTTAATGCAGAAAAAAAAAAAGACAGAGAACAGAAAGATGGGAAAGAAGAGCTCGGGGAGGGGAATGAAGGGGAGAGAGGGAAAGAGGGAAGAGATGGAGGGAGAGGGAAGTGGGGAAGGGAAAGCCTCCTTCCAAGGTAGGCAGGGTGTGCCTGGTTTCTCAGGAGGCCAAATCACAATGTCATCCCCCTGCCCTCAAATCCAAAAGGTACACACACACATGACAGGAAGCCCATCGTTTTTTGTTTTGTTTTGAGATGGAGTCTCCCTCTGTAACCCAGGCCTGAGTGCAGTGGCACCATCTCAGCTCACTGCAAACTCCGCCTCCCGGGTTCACACCATTCTCCTGCCTCAGCCTCCCGAGTAGCTGGGACTACAGGCGCCCGCCACCACGCCGGCTAATTTTTTCTATTTTTAGTACAGATAGGGTTTCACCATGTTAGCCGGGATGATCTGGATCTCCCGACCTCGTGATCCGCCCGCCTCGGCCTCCCAAAGTGCTGGGACTACAGGCTTGAGCCACGGCGCCTGGCCAGGAAGCCCACTGTTTGAACGACAAACGACAGCAGCATGAATCTGCCGCTTTACCCCACAGCAGGGCGCCTGCGTGAAACAAATTACTAAAAAGGATCACCTGCAGAAAAACCCACAGCCACCACCACTCAGAGATGGAGAGAGACCCGAGGCTGCCCCGCGGGCGGTCCGCGCAGGCCCCTAGTTCGCCCGCCCGCCCGCCCAACCCCGCGCCCTCACCTCCTCCGACGCTGGCAGCCCCGGTGCCCCAGGCCAGGACCTGACGCGCAGGGCCCGGCCGCCTCGCCCCGCTGCCTTGCGGACACAGCCTCCCAGCAGCCGCTGGCTCAGGCGGCGCCAGGGATCCTGACGCCTCTCGCGACCCCCGCTACCCGCGCTTATGGCCAATCGCAAGGCGGCTCCGTGGGCGCAGCCAATGGGGAAGAGGAGCCCTTCGCCGCTCCTCCCGACTCTCCCGCTCCTGCAATCCGGTTTATCTTCCTACTTGGAGCTCACCGGCTGCGGCCAGGGGCAGCCGCAGGCGCCGGAAGGCGGGATTTCCGCCGCACGCACGCACACCCGCTCTCCTACGGGAGTCAGTTTCTCACCACCTGAATTATTTGAACTTAGCACCACTAAAAGTGGAGCAATCAGGGGCAGAGTGTTTCCAGACTTCGTGTAATAGAAATCACTGACACCATCTATTTTTTTTTTTTTTTTTTTTGAGACAGAGTCTCACTGCCTCGCCGAGACTGGAGTGCAGTGGCGTGATATCTGCTCATTGCAACCTCCACCTCCCGGGTTTAGGTGCCTCAGCCTTCTGAGTAGCTGGGATTACAGGCATCTGCCACCACACCCGGCTAATTTTTGTATTTTCAGTAGTGACGAAGTTTCATCATGTTGGCCAGGCTGGTCACGAACTCCTCACCTCTGGTGATCTGCCCGCCTCAGCCTCCCAAAGTTCTGGGATTACAGGTGTGAGCCACCGTGCCCGGCCTATTTCATATTTTAAATATTAGAAAAGTAGAACTTGGCCAGGTGTGGTGGCTCACACCTGTAGTCTTAGCACTTTGGGAGGCTGAAGTGGGAGGATCGCTTGAGCCCGGGAGTTCAAGACCAGCCTGGGCAACATGACAAGACCCTGTCTATTCAAAAAATAAAATTAGCCAGGTAAGGTGGCACGTGCCTGTGGTCCCAGCTACTCGGGAGGCCGAGGCAGGAGAATCGCTTGAACCCCGGAGGCGGAGGTTGCAGTGAGCCGAGATCGTGCTACTGCACTCCAGCCTGGGAGACAGAGCCAGACTCCGTTTCAAAATAATAATAATGATAATAAGTTTGGGCGGTGGAGGGCCACCCCCGGGCATTGGCCACCTGTGGAATGACCTGGCTTTTGGCTCCCTGGCAGCCAGCTTCTGGGTCAGGCATCTTCGTTGGTGACTGCCCCTTCAGCTCTCCTCGTGTGGCCGTGAGTGGTGTGGCACTGCCGTGACCCATCATCTTGTCTTAAAGATGCATCCTGACTTCCCTCCACACTCGCACACTCAAGAATGCAACATCGTGATTAACTTGCTAAAAGAATATCACAAAAATCATAGCATTTGAAAATTTTTTGGTCATTGCAATGATCTTGATCAGGCAATGAGAAAATAAATGCTTGAAGAATGAGTACATGGAAAAGAAGACCAAGAGCAGAGAGTATGGCAATTCGATGCAAAAGAGACTTTTTTTTTTTTTTTTGAGACAGAGTCTTGCTCTTTCACCAGAGCAAGTGCAGTGGCTCAATCTTGGCTCACTGCAACCTCCGTCTCCTGGGTTCAAGCAATTCTCCTGCCTCAGCCTCCCATGTAGCTGGGACAACAGGCGTGTGTCACCACACCCAGCTAATTTTTGTATTTTTAGTAGAGACAGGGTTTCACCATGTTGGCCCTGGCCAGGATGGTCTCGATCTCTTGACCTTGTGATCTGCCTGCCTCAGCCTCCCAAAGTGCTGGGATTACAGGTGTGAGTCGCCGTGTCCAGCCGTAAAAGAGACTTTTTAATTCTCCAGAGGAATCTGAAAAATAAAGTGCATTTTCACTGGATGCTGAGAGAAGACCAAAAGACTATGGGTTGGCCCGGGCACAGTGGCTCACGCCTGTAATCCTAGCACTTTCGGAGGCCGAGGTGGGTGGATCACCTGAGGTCAGGAGTTCAAGACCAGCCTGACCAATATGGTGAAACGCTGTCTTTACTAAAAATACAAAAATTAGCCAGGCATGGTGGTGTGGGCCTGTAATTCCAGCTACTCGCAGGCTGAGGCAGGAGAATCTCTTGAACCCAGGAGGCAGAGGTTGCAGTGAGCCGAGATCACGCCACTGCCCTCTGCACTCCAGCCTGGGTGAGAAAGCAAGACTCCGTCTCAAAAATAAAAAAAAAAAAAAAAGAAAAAGAAAACGCAGAGTGCATAGCACATGGTAGATAGATACTGACACTGCACTGAGTCTCTTATACACATCGTCTCATTTTACTCTCACAAAACCCCAGGAGTTTGGTATCTTTATTCTAATTTTAAAGATGAGAAACTGAGGCTCAAAAATATTAGGGATATGTCCAAGGTAACGCAATGAGTAATTTGTAGATCTGAAATGCAGACAGATCTCTCATTCTGAGCCAAGTGCTTCGACAGCACAGAAGGTAGAGAAACTAAAGTTCCCTGTGGAGTTGTGGGATGCTTGCTGAAGGTAGATCATTTGGTGTGGAAACCAAAACACAAATGTCATTAGCGGGAGTAAGGGAGGGAGGAGGAGGGAGGGGAGTAGAGGATTTCATTGCGGGCTGAAGGAAGAGCATGCTAAAGATGTTAATTTGTGAAAAAAAAACTTGGCAGTTTTAGTAATTTACTGTTGTGAGGAGAAATAAATTTAGAGTATGAATGGTGTGGCGGCAGATCATATGAGAGGTATAGTGAAAATTTACAGAATCTGCTGACCCCAACATCAACAAAATTAATGAGGCCCAACTCTGTACCTGCCATGACCAAGTTTTAAATTTTTCTGTAGATAGGCTGTTCCTTCCAAAGCTTAGAGATTAAGCATATATATATATATATGTATATATATATATACATAATTTTTTTTTGAGACGGAGTCTCGATCTGTAGTCCCAGGCTAGAGTACAATGGCACGATCTTGGCTCCCTACAGCTTCCGCCTCCAGGATTCAAGCGATTCTCCTGCATCAGCCTCCTGAGTAGCTGGGATTACAGGCACGTGCCACCATGCCTAGCTAATTTTTGTATTTTTAGTAGAGATGGGGTTTCATCATGTTGGTCAGGCTGGTCTTGAACTCCTGACCTCATGATCTGCCCGCCTCAGAATCCCAAAGTGCTGGAGTTACAGGCATGAGCCACTGTGCCCGGCTGCATTTATATATTTTTAATTGAAGCCACTAGACCTCCTCAGCATGTGGTCTAAACAAAGCCTGTTCTCCTAGTTCAGTCCATTTTCCATGATATCAGGTTCTCCAAAGGATGAACCCAAGAGGTTCCTGTTAGCTGAAGACGAAGTGAAAGGCTCACAATGACATGCAAATTTAGTAGAGCAAAGAATACGCATTTATAGTAGAATAATACATGAATTTTTTTCTTTCTACCATACAAAAAAAATAATGCTTACAATGCAGGTACATTAATTTTATATTAAAAATATTCTTAGGTTGACCTCTGATGTTTTGCTTTTGCACCTGCAGTAAGCCTTAAGGCATTTGGCATTCCCATTTTCACAAACCTAATTTAGTAGACTAAATGGCTATGCTAAGCATTTCACTTGCTTTCTATTATTCTTTGGCTGTAGACTATCACATAATGTGAGAGTTATTGATTTTATCCATGTTAATTTCTCCTACCACGTACTATAGCAAGCTATACCTTTAGCATTATTTTTTTTTAGGTTTTTGGCTTATAGGAAGGTATCTCCTAAACCATAAAACTTATCCCATATTATTTTCTTTTCTCACAATTTCTTTATTGAGCTTTGCTGTATGTAGCTTTTTGAAGTAGATTTTATAGTTTAGAATTGTTGCTTTCCGTTTTTAATCTTTCACTCTTCATTTTTATTGAGTTATGAATTAACTATCTTTATTGTAGTGGTAAAACCATTTGTAATAGTCATAGTTTGATTGAGTGTACATAAATAAATAAAACCCCTACGTTAAACTGGGAAGTGACATCAGCCCCTTTTTATTTTTTCATTTAAATTCTGAAAACACATGGAGATGAGTGTCCTTCATTTCTACCTTAAGTGGGTTGTTACAACTGAAGGTAATAGGGGCAGTCAGTTAGCACAAAACAAATGGGCAGCTACACACAAAGAACATGTTAAAGGTAAAACATGGGTATTTAGAAGGTTGCTTCCATATGTGCTATAAGTTATGTATGAGTATCGAGGAAAGAAGACAGTAATGACTACCTGGTAATCATTTGTGCTCTTACGAAGAAGGAGCAGTGGCTCCATAATGTCCCCAAAATGAGGCAGCAGTCTGTCACTGTAGCAAATGGTGAGAGGGCCCTTGAGCTAGCAGGCTGGGGCACATTCTACAACCCCTTTCCTTTGTCCTATAGATTCAACTTTCACATATGAGAAATTCTAAAGGAATTTTCTCGGCATTCACATAAAAATAAGAATAAAGATAAAAAGGAATATATCAACTCTTGTAATCACTAGAAACGTGTTGCTACAAAACAGATGAAAAAAGGAGTGAACATTTATACATTCCAACATAAATTGTAAGGGTGTAATATATCAACTCTTGTAATCACTAGAAACGTGTTGCTACAAAACAGATGAAAAAAGGAGTGAACATTTATACATTCCAACATAAATTGTAAGGGTGTAATATATCAACTCTTGTAATCACTAGAAACGTGTTGCTAAAAAACAGATGAAAAAAGGAGTGAACATTTATACATTCCAACATAAATTGTAAGGGTGTAATATATCAACTCTTGTAATCACTAGAAATGTGTTGCCACAAAACAGATGAAAAAAGGAGTGAACATTTATACATTCCAACATAAATTGTAAGGGTGTAATAAAACATAAAGAGACCGTGAAGTGAAACGCAAGAGCATGGGGAGGAGATAGCCAGAAAGTGCAATAGAAACTGGCAGAATCCATGAAAGAAACAGGATGTAAAAACAAAATCATTGTAGAAAAACAGAAAACTAAATTGTAAAGAGAACGAGGGAGACTGAACCCCAAATAATGTAAGGGTTGTAAAGGGTGTAAGTGAGAAAAAAATATGTAATGAGTCCCCTCCCCTGTCCAAAAATCCAAAAACTGTGAAACATAGGATAGAATTAGAAAAAAGTTATTGCTTATATTAAGCCAAGATAGAGCATCATAAGCACATACATTTACACTACCGTGTAGTATATGCTTATATATGTTATTAGAATGTTCAACACCAAGATATATCTCTGTATGGGACTAGAACTTTAAAGATTAAGAAAGCATTATTTGGGGGCTTAAGCAAAAATAGTCAACTTAGAGAAAAAGAAAATCATTTTGGCATCAGAGTTTTCCACAGCAAAAGTTAACACCAGAAAATGGGGGGAAATATTGAGAAAGAAGAGAAGGGAGAAGCCAATGGTTATCCTTATCCTTGCAAGATATCTATCAGCTATAAAGTGTACAGTTATAAGCACCCATAATTGCAGGGAACACTGTTTACAGAAAGTTCTTATTAAGAGATTTACCACAGGACAAAGTTCAATCAACCTAGTTCTGAGTAGGTAAAACACTACCAGTAAGGCAAGAGGTAAGCATTCACTGCGTCATACATGGTGTAGAAAATGTAAAAAGATATTTTACTGATGATTCTGATAATGTACAAATGATTGAACTGTAACAACTAGGAGGAGAGAGTAAAAGAAAGGGGAAAGTAGGAATTAGCTCCCTGATTGCCTCATCTATGATAGTTGAGAGCAATGGGTTCATTTTAAATCTCAAAATTTGCCCATTGTTTAATGTATGAAAATATTAAGTGGCACAAAGGCAAATATTAAGAAATATCCTGCCACAAAAATCAAATAGTTCAGGAGAAGCTGAGAAAGTGAAAACAGCATAGAGTCTAATTTAATTGCCACTCATTGTGGGGAACCATTAGGTATTATCTAAATAAATGGGGAAAAATATAAATGCAGGTAAAATTACAAAAATAACAACCAGAAAACTACATCTTTCTTACCAATAAAGATAAATTATCATTTAACAATATAAAGTATTTAATAATAATAAAAAATACTAAATTTTATGAGACATATACAAGAAATACACCAAAATCAAATAGAGCCAAATTTTTTTAAATAAAATGGTCAACAAATACCAAACAGACAAATGCTAACAAATGAATTATCAACCTACTTGAATTATCAACCTACTTTTATTCTGTCTTCTCCTTGCTTATTTTTTTAAATTCTTTTTTAAAATTTTGTTTAGATACTTTAAAATTACTCTTTTCATATTATTTTCTCTAATAATTCTAACCTTCTGGTTCTGTTTCTCGACATTTCTGCTGTTTCTATCACAATATCTATTTTCCTTGAGTGTTTTCTTGGTGGTGGTGTTCTTTTCTGGTTTTTGTTTGTTTTGTTTGTTTTCGTTTTGATTGAAAGAAATACAACAATGGAAGCTCACACTACTGCAGGGTGCTTCTCCAGATTTTGCCTATCACTCATAATTCTACTTTTATTTACTTTTCAGTTTCCTTAGTTAGTTGCTTATTGTACTTTTCATAGTTGTAGTTGTAATCAACATGTAAGATAGGCTACAGGGAGTTTATCCTGCCACAAAATACCGGAAATCCATCTTTTTTTTCTTAAAAAAAGTCATTTTGAACTCGTGATTTGTAGGAAGGAATGCAGATTTAGAGGCATACATTTTCCATGACATGGAAAAATCATTTAACAATGTTAAGTCTCTATTTCAGCAAATACAGAAAAGATACGATTCACAGGACAAGAAAACTGACAGTTAACAACTTACATGGAAAGGCATTTCGACAAATAATATAATCCATCCTACTCCTAAGAGAGGAAAATTTGTATTAATGAAACTTCTACCAGGTATCACTTTCACCTCAGTTAATCCACGAAAATTAAGTCAGCAACATTTTGTGATAAACCATATCCAAAAGAGTTGATTGATGAAATGTCATTAATAGAACAGCAGTTATCTATCATTCAGTAAAAATTCATCTATCACCCGTACACCAAACTTAATTCCATCTTATACAAAGCACATACACCACATTGAAAACTGTCAACTTCTGATGATCTAAAAATGTCTCTTCTATGACCATGTGATCACACTGAAATAAAGAATACAGAAAATTCATAGATGGTCAGTTAAAAAAAAAAGATTCCACGAAGCAATAAACTTTCCTTAAAAATGCCAAAATAATAACATAGACTGCGTAATACAACACTCATTTTACTGACATAATCTGTTGAGGCATTTTGTTAATCAAATACTTTCTTTTATATATACTTATAAATGTCATACTAGAATTACACATTTTCTAATGAAATACAAAAGCATAAAAGAATCGTATTCATAAGTTGATTTTAATCATTGTCTCGAGTTCAATATTACAAACAAGTGTAATTATGGTACAAGTACAAAACAAATGGTGATTAAAGCATGTCAGAAAACAGATGTTCCTGCATACAGATGGACAATCCAATTAACACTTCTCAAATAGAAAACAGCTATTTACTCCTTACTAATGAGTGATATAATTATTTATCATTAATGCAGCTTGGTTTTTTAATGTCTCCATGAAGAGCTTAAATATAATTTTCCTAAAGATGCATTTGGGCCGGGCGCCGAGGCTCAGGCCTGTAATCCCAGCACTTTGGGAGGCCAAGGCAGGCGGATAACGAGGTCAGGAGATTGAGCCCATCCTGGCTAACATGGTGAAACCCCTTCTCTACTAAAAATACAAAAAAATTAGCTGGGTGTGGTGGCGGGCGCTTGTAGTCCCAGCTATTCGGGAGGCTGAGGCATGAGAATGGCGGGAACCTGGGAGGTGGAGCTTGCAGTGAGCTGAGATCCCACCACTGCACTCCAGCCTGGGCAACAGAGCGAGACTCCGTCTCAAAAAAAAAAAAAAATAAATAATAAAAATAAATAAATAAATAAATAAGAAAAATGATGTATTTGGATGGTTAATGTATTTTTAATGTATAATTATCTATTGTAGTTAAAAGATGATCAAATATGCTGATTCACTCAGTGTCTATGTTTTAAATGCAGGACTTAAGGAACAATCTGCCATAAGGCACCAACTTATTGTTTTCTTTTAAATTATATATCTAACACGCATACACACACACACTATATATATACAAAACATTAATAATGATGAAAATTTTGAGAATCATGAAGAATAGTATAAATGTAATATATATTTTTTTCACAAGAGTTTTCCAACTACTCTACTTTTTTTTTTTAGTAGAATACATTAGATACTACAAAAGAAATGAAAACAAAATGATGTGGAATAGCATGTAAACAATAGAAAGAAGTTTTTGAAGATTGTTACAACACAGCTTCCCTAGCTAATAATACCTGAGAAAACCTGCACATGTGGCATATATGTGTAGGTACCTTTTAGCATATATAATGGATTTATTAATATTTCTTCATTGCGTTGATGGGATGAATATATAAAATAGTAAGTATAAATACCTAGACCTTTGCTTGGTGTATAGTAAATATTGTGTTAAAATAGAACTCTACTATCTTTCTACAGAAATACTCTATGCAGTGATTACTTCTGGCTGTGATACATAAAAACAGGAAAATCTCAATAGAGAAAAAATATGTATTCATGATCATGATTTGGATTTTTCCAAAGAACAAAAACTATGAATTGGGTTGCAAAGATTTCCTGTTAAGACAACAGTAGAAATAAAGACATGGAGTAGAAGATACACACATTGAGTAGGTTTAACAGGCCTAAGCAAAAGATGCACATAATGAAACATCAGGAGAACAGACTAGAAATTCCTCTAAGCCTGTTGTGAGAGCCAAAGAAAATACATCTGGGTTTGACTGTTGATAATGAGGAATTTCTGAAAGGTTGACCTATAGAAGTTCTGAAAAAATGCTTCTAAACAAACCAGATTCCTTTGTCAAATAGATAAGGGAAATTATGGATATGTAATGCCACTTTAGAAATTTCAAATGCACATTAACAAGCAACAGCAAAAAGTAAACCCCATTTAACTTTATTTAACCTAGATTTTATGAACTTATTTACTAAGCAAACTCTCCCATCCATATTTCCCTACTTGTAATACTTATTAAGAATCACTGTTCTGGTGTCATTGGAATTTACTTAGAGAAATGCAGTCTAACCTCTGCTTTAAGAAGCCAACTCTGGCAGAACTATCAATTGGAAAAAAGGAGAGTTTAGATGCTAGGAGGCCATTATAAAGCTCACTTGAGAGCTAATCTGTGCATGACTCTGACAGGAGAAAATAAAATTGAGAAAAAGGCCTGCATTGGAGGCAACAATCCTTGGAATGTGATTGACCGTAGATAATAATGAATGTGGAAGACCCAGAACAGACTTTAAAATGTTAAGCCCAAATGACTGTCTGACAGGTGGTATCTGTAATGAAAACTGGAAAGTCTGAAAGAAGAACAAGATTCTGAGGAAAAGACTAATTTTTTAATGTGTTGAGTTTGAGGGCCTGCTTTGGAACTAACGGGCAGCTGAAGATTTCATTTCATGTCAAAGAAACCTAATTTAAAATCCAGCAAGTACTAAACTCAGAGCTAAATGTGAAAGACTGAAATATGAACTTGCCCACCATGTTAGAGAGGTTTATGAGAGCTCAATGCAGAAATGCCTCTGAAGTGGGAAAATCTATAATTTCTCTGAAGAAGCACTGTCTGTGCTCTGGAGGTCAGAAATTTCCTAGACTCATGCCCTCTTTAGAGCAGATCCAGAAGTCTTTTAGAAATGAAATGTTGGACATGCCCTTATGTCCTCTGAGCCTGTCCTTTCTGTCAGAAGTCATGCAGAGACCCAAATGTCAAAAAGGGACACCTTGTTTTGTTGATGCACAAGATTGTGGCATTCCAGTCTCTTTCTGAAAATACATTATTGGATTCTTTGCAGCCAAATTCTTAATAAAAGTTTGGTATTGCAGACTAATATTCCATGAAGAATTACCTAAAGCATGAGGAAATCATCCCTTTAGATCAGTGGATTTTTTGCTTTAATTTTTAAATTGACACATCATTGTACATATTTATAGGGTATAGGGTGATATTTTGATTAGATCCGTGTTTTATAGCATGTTATGTAAAGCTTCTGAGAAGAGTTAGGGAGCATCTTAGAAAGCAAAATGGAGTCTGTAAACAGACATGTAATGAATACTCAGCAAATATTCATGCACTCCCAGATATTTCAGAGACTTCCAGTTATGTTGGGATCACGTGGAAAGATCTAAGAGACTCTGAGGGGAAGTGCCATGAATCACTCTGGGGCTAAGGCAATAAAAAGCCCCTGCCTCATTCCAAGTTCTCTCCTTTTCCACTGCCAGTACTTTGAAGGTTACGTGCAATGTGTGTCATAGGTTAAGGCTAGAGGAGTTTATTCTGACTGACATTGAACTTTATGGGAGCAACCAACAAATTTTGGTTTGGTTGAGCCACTGAGAATTCAAGCTTAGTATCTTCTGGTTGCTGTTGCTGTTTACCAACACAGTGGGATTTCTACAGGGCTCAAGCGGGCAGAGAAATTCCATGTGAACCAGAATGTCTCCTGTTGGGCTTCTGTATAAATTGTGCTGATGAAAAATGTTAAGCAGATAAAAATGTTAGAAATTCATTGCTCCACACTGTATCGAAGGTATTTTTGTCTCAGTTGAAGCCATCCTAAAATTATATATTTAGTTCATACTATCTTCAATAGAATTGTTTTTACCGAGTTGCTTTTTGACGTTATACATGAGCCTTTTGTAGTTCACAACCGAATTCATACACAAATGTTACTGAGTCTATTGCCCACCATGTTAGAGAGGTTTATGAGAGCTCAATGCAGAAATGCCTCTGAAGCGGGAAAATCTGTCATTTCTCTGCAGAAACTATTGTAGTTTTAACAGAATGAATGATGGAAAATAATAATATAGAAAATCATATGAAGGAGTATGGAAGATGGGGCACTATTAAAGTGATTATTTGATGGCAACAAGGATGAAAATGTGTCATTGAAATTCTTTAGGTTTCACATAGAAATTGCACCAGTTTATCCCAGCAGACATATTGTTTAGAAGTTTTTAAGAAAAGAAATTTCTGAATCATGGTTTACATTGTTTTAGGTCATGGGAACTAGTAAACATGTTTCACTATGCAGACTATTAGTCAACATTTAGATCATGCGTTTCAATAAAGAATGTCAAATTGTGAGAGGAGAATGAATAAATCTAATTGTTACAGTCACTCAGCTGACATGCTGAAGTGCCTGGAAAATTTCTCACATGAATAATGGGTGAAGAGTCAAAGAATGATTCATTTGGGGAAAAGAAGATCTGCCGGGTTTTGGAAAGGGTATGTGTATGCATTTAGTATTGTTTAGTGTGATAGCTCTATGGTCCTGACCTTCACATATTTATTGGGCTGCCATGTGTTAGGTGGAAACACAAAACTGTCATTATTTTGTAGGACAGAAAAGGCTGAATACTGACAATTTCATAGGTTCCACCTAATAGAATAGGAAACAGAGTTATCTCTGAATTGTTTATCTAAGGTAGAATTTGGGGAAGTACTTAGAATTTATAAAAATTAAATTTTAGACTAAAATATATAGATATATCTAGAGTTGTTCAAAAATGAAAATAGAGCTGAAATTTCAAGTGCTATAATGGAGTTCATATAAGAATTCCATGCTTTATATTTGAGGTTGGATATGTGCTTTTTCTTTATCCCTTTCATTTATATGGATCTAATCTTCTATAATGTTTAAAACATTTTGATAGAGATGTTCTTTGGTGTTCTTTTTTCTCTTGATTTAAAGATCTGCTTTACAACCAAACAGTAAGATTAAACAAAACAAAACAATGCCCATGGCTTCATGGTCACTCTACGCATTTAGAAAGGCCTCGTGCATGACCTATTATGGTCATCTGGAAATTCTTTGTAATTTTTTATCAAAGGGCTCTACATTTTCACTTTGTACTGGGCCCTGAGAATTATGCACCCAATCCTCAATCCATGGTCTTCTTAAATTCACATGCGGATTAGAATTATAAAGGTACATTAATTCTAGGCCATCAAAGGCTAGCTTATAACTTTCAAATTACATTTGGGAATTGTTCTTATATAACAGCATTTATTGCTCCAAAGATCATTATGTAATAACTACTAAATAATCTATATGAATGTACATTTGGGAAACCATGAAAACTTTCTCAAAGAGCTCTGCTGTTTTAAGTAACAACCATGAAATATTTCCAAAGGCATAAATTAAAATAATTACAACAGAAAATCTGAGAGACAAAAAGAAAATCTATGACAACATACCAATGCAATTTATTGAAAATAGATACACATGAAACAAAGAATAAAGAACAGCAGGAAAATGTGCCACTATTGTGGTTACAGCTTCGAGGCAACACATTAAAATGCCAACCAGACACAGGTGGCAACAGATGTATCTACCACCAAAAAATAAAGTTAAATTAAATCAAGTGAAAAATTTCAAATGAAGTAACTGTTCAACGAAAATGAAAAAGAATAAAAATCACATCTGCTTACATGGCAATGAAACATGAAAGATTCTGCTAAAAGTTTATGTTGAAAATTAAGATGGAGGTGATCTATGCACACTCATCCAAAAATAGAAAACAATGAATTAGTGGACCAATGCCAATGTTAATTTTGAAAACCTGAAAAAGAAGAAAATTAAAATATGGTTGATAGGTTCTCTACAATATAGCAAGAAAACTCTGCCCAAATTCTAAAGGATACAAAGTCTACTCAATTTAATAACAAATGGCACGTTTCTTTTTCTTAAAAACATATGCATAATCTGTGAGTGCATTTTCTACTTTAGGGACCATTTGAATTAAAATCCTGAAGTTCTTATGAATGTTTTAGAAATATGTACAGTAAATGAATAAAGCCCATAGTTATTTAAGGATAACATTTAAAATTATTTACTAAATGTTTACTATTAAAATAATAGTACATGCCGTCCAGTCATAATCAAAAAAGCCAAGGTGATTATGGAGTATTGAGGCTGAAAAGAGCTAGATCTAAATCAACCTATTCTGGACTTCACTGTCAGTGAAAAGAATTGAGAGGAAAATTTTCAAAAAATACTTATACTTGTGAGATTGGTGATGAGAAACAATCTGTGAAATATTGCCATTTCTCTGGAGTAAAAATTTTAAATGATTGATTAGCACGATGTCCCTTTCTCTTTACACTCACATCTTTCTGATTTGCTCCTCACATCTCAGGCATGCTGAGGCTATAATGTCTTTCCATCTACCTTAGGTTTACTATTTTAAAATTGATTTTTGATGTTGTGAACATGAATTGTGTATTAATACAGGAGAACGGGGTGTGTATTTCTGAAAGTCCAGAGTTGTAGGGGCAAAGAAGAGATTTCTGGAGTCCCCTGCGTGCCTGCTTACAGAGGTTTCCTTCCTGATATTGTCAACTTCCAGAATTCTTGCTCTGGCTCCATTTTAAAGCCCTGACCACAGTTAAGTGTCTTTTCCTGACCCTCATTTATACTACCATGAAGCTCCTTTGTAACATGAAATGTGCAATGTGATCAATTGTTGGCTGTCCAGACAAACATATGTTAGGACTTTTCACTCTGGCTTCATGCTGAAACATCATTCACATTTAGTAAAGGAAGGGGCACTCTGTTAAACTCACCACATTCTTTACTTTCTGGAGTCATATAGAGATATTCCACTAAGTCCTTTTGCTTGATCCCATAGAGACCATCCTATGAAAATTGAATTAATATGAAAGCAGGTAGAGTGAATATTCATTTAAGTCATTTACAACAACATCCAATAGTGTCTCCAAGTGGAACAGATATTTAGAGACCAGTTTGGCAGGAGATGGGATGGGGAAAAAGAGTGGCTGATGCATGCTGAGAAGTAGTAGGAACAATCTAGTTTTCAAAATATTGTTCTTCTTGTTAAGAGTCTGTTTCTCAGGTTAAACACAGTCAAGTGATCACTCAGTCGAGTCTAATAATTCAGTAACTGAGAACAGATGGAGAATACATGGATATGTGTCTGTGTGTACACTCACATGCAAAATCAGTTGCCCTGACTTTATCTTACATCAATCTATTTATTGATTTTGATAGGAAGAGTATGTATTTTAGATACCTCAAGAATATCTCCTGAAATACTTCCATATTCTTGCCTTTTGAAGAATCTTTTTAAAGGAAGAAAAATAATTATTAGCAAAGAATCCACATTCCCAGTGGCTCCATTTTCATCTCCTTAATCCAGTGTTAAAATTCATGGCTTGGGAAAACTGGGATGTTTACAATGCCTTTTTATACCATTCATCTATACCATTAGTTTTAATAGCCTGTTCACTTGAACAATTTGTAAGTATGTGGTAAAAGAAACTAAACTAAAATAATAATGCATTATATTTGAAAACATCAGTATCCTGTACACAAAACTTCCATAAGTAGTTCTTCCTAGATTGAAACTAGAACAAATCCATTTCCAAAAAATCTATATTTTTCTGAAGACAAAAAAAAATGTTGCTACAGATAATTGCCATGGGCTGCAAATATTCTAATTCATCCAATATTTCTCTCTTGTTGCATGTTGTATAGATAAATATAATGCATCAATATTAGGATAGCATATATTTTATTAAATGTTAATGCAGAATTCTAAATTTTCTAGCATTCACAGAAAAGCAAGCTGCTGATAATAAGTAGTATTTAAAGAGAAATCTTATCTACTACAATGAATTGAGAAATCCAGGATATTAAGACCACAAAAATGATTGTTTAGATGATTTAATTATAGCACAACAGGCTTTTCTGCTGATAGTTATAATTATGTTTTAATAACCCAATCTCAACAAACATAACTACAGTACAAATGATGAGCACAAAAATCCATCTCATTTGTAGCTCAGACTAGTATTTCAAATGGAATTTCTCTATTAGTAATTTAGTCTGATTTTTATAATTCGTTAGAATAAATCAATAACTGACTTAGAAATCACTTCTATGATTTTAAGTATTTTCCCACAGAAACATTAACAATACCACAAGCATTAAAATGTTGAGAAATGTTTGTATATGATGATGTCAGTGGATGTTCCTTTCCTCAGCTAATAAATTCTAGTATAAAGTTTTCAGATCTGTACACAAAAATGGATCATAAAAATATAATCATGGTAGAAACTATGTAGCAATTTTATGAATGTGGAGAAAGAGTTCAAATAGTACTTTTCTACTGTACTGTGTCCATGCAAAGCTTCATTCAAACAAACAAAAACAATACTGAATTCATTATGTTACAATCTTTCAGGACACTGCATTTGTTCACACTCTCCCCTATCTCCATCTCTAAGGGACAGATATAATTCCCCACTCCTTGACTTTGATCCTTGCTGTGTGACTTTGCTTAAGCCAAAGGGGTATCTTAGAGGATTTAAGGCAACAGAAGCCTGGCATGTTTTTGCACAGGCAGGTTGCACTCCTGACTTTCGCCATAACAATAACATGCTTCAAGTACCCAGGAGGGCTGAGGAGGATAACAAATACATGGAACAGATCTGGACACCAGCTGCAGCTTCAAGCCAATGCTAGCCAAGCCCAGCCTAGATCAACTGAACTGTGTCTGACCAGAGGTGCACGAACAAGAAAGGCAACGCCGTGGACCTGGGCCAGATGGGCAGCTTCTACATTGGCCTGGGTTCCCGCCTCCACTGCAACATCTTCTCCTACGACTACTCCGGCTACGGTGCCAGTTCCGGCAGGCCCTCCTAGACCAACCTCTACGCCGACATGGACGCCGCCTGGCAGGCCCTGCGCACCAGGTGAGGGCGGCCCTGGGGGGAGCTCAGCCTGGGCACACCCGAGAGGGGACCAGGTCGGCGGCAGAGGGGAGGGTCGGGCTTCCCTGGGAGGAAGGTGGGCGGCCCTGCAGGAGGGGAGCCACAGTGGACGCATGCGGCCAGAGAGCCGGACAGGTGAGCTCAGGCGTGCGGGTGCAGCCTCCACACGGCTGAGGTGTGGCCAAGAGGTCCCCCCACACCCTGGCCTGTGGAGCCAGGCTCCCTGGGATCCCCTGGCCTGAGAACAAGAAGGGGCTGAGCTTGTCACAGGGGCGTGGACACCACGCGGCGGGAGGGGGTGGGTGGTGTCGGGGGGTCTGTGCACGTGTGGCTGGGAGCCCACGGGCCGAGGCAGCACTTGGGGCCAGGTGAGGCGAGGCTGCTGCATCGAGGTCCCGAGGCCTGGCCCATGAGGCCCTGTGGCTGTGGAGATCGGCCATCCCGGGGCAGGGCCTGCAGGTTCAGGTGCAGACCCCCAGCACACACCCGAGGTCTGGGCCAGCCTCGATTCCAGATCCAGCCCTCCTAATCATCCAGGTCCCCAGCCCTGCGCTTGCTTGGGCCCTTCTCTCGTGTTTGAGCACCGCCCGGGCCAGTGCTGCTCTGGACCAGAAGACCCGCGTGGGCCTCTGGAGGCCTTTCTTGCTCGCCACCTACTGGGGCTGTGTCGTCCTGGCCCTGCCCAGCCCAGCTCAGTGGTCTGACCCGCTCCTGCAGGGGCCAGGCGCAGCTCTGAGAAGTCAGAGACCCTGGAGAGGTAGGGTCCTCATTGCCTTGGCGATATCCCAGGCAGTCCCTGCTGTGGGCCTGGGAGCTGGGTCCCCTGGCACCACCCTGGCTCTGGGGGGCTCCCGGCAGTGTGGGGCGCCGAAACCAAGCACCACTTCATGCAGCTTCCTCGGCCCCCTCCTGTCTCTACTTCCCGGGGCACTGGCAGAGTCACATCCACCATGGCCAGCTCTGAGCTCTGTCTGCTCCGCCATCTGTCCTGCTGCCGCTTTGTCCTGCAGGAACCTCGGCCCAGAGCCGTGAGGGGGAGGCCAGATCGCGCTCAGGGCCTCCACTGAGGATGTGTCTTGTTTGATTGTCTGAGTGGTGACATCCAGGTGGCAGCTGGGGCTCCTGCCTGGAGCAGGTGACAAGGCTGGGCTGGCTCAGCACACTACTGGCCTTGGCTGCCAGGGAGCAGGCCAGGGAGGCTGAGGCAGAGCTGGGGCCACAGGCACAAGCCAGGCAGCATCCTTTGGGCCATGGGTGAGCAGTGAGCTGTGGAGTGCTGCCAGGAGGCTGGGATTCCAGGCCAAGGAGGGGGACAGCCCTGCTGGTGGAGTCCGAATGCCAGGCAGACGGGACGCACACCTGCCCATGCTCCTGCCTCGCAGGAGGGCATCTGCCTAGGATCAGAGCCTGGAGCGTGTGGGAGAGTTCTGGGGTCGTGGCATCGACTGGGTGGCAGGTGGGTCCCGCATGGTTGGGACTGGGCACGAAGAGGCCTTGGGACTGGTGCTGGATCAGCTGGGCCAGGGGCCGCACACCAGTGACCTGGGGGTGGGGGTGGCCCTGGGTGGGAGCTGGTGGTGCTGAGGTGGCCGAGGACTTGTCCACTCCCAAGAGAAGGCGCTGGTGGGAGGAGGTGCTGCCCCCGCAGCCGCCACCCTCGATGCTGACCTGGGTTGGGCTGGCACCTCATTGGGCATGGGACTCCGAGAGTCCAAAATTGGGTGGAGACATCTGGGGACACAGCTGCCTGAATTCCTCATGGCCAAGGGGGTGGGCAAGGGCTGCAGGGAGGAAGAGTGTACCCTGCCCCGGCCAGTGCACCAGGAACGGCTTTCTAACCTGGGCAGGAAGGCGTGAAGCATTCAGGATGTGGGGGGGCACACAGTTCCCAGTGTGCGCCCAGGAGTGACCAGGAGAAGGAGAGGCGCCAGGGCTTCCCCTACCCTAGCCCGAGGGGGCTCCCTAGCCAGGATCCAGCAGATCCTGGCTAGGAAACGCCAGTGAACCATAGCGCCAGGGAACAGGACCAGGCCGCCGGCTCCGTGCACCGCTGCGGTGTTGGGGGACTGGGGGTGGTTCTTTGGACTGGTGTGGAGCCTGGGACTGACCCACTGACTTGGCTGAGCGGGGAGACTGGAGAGTCGCATCCGGAGCTGGGCCCGGGGACGCCCGCTGGCGGGAGGGGTGCGCGCGAGTCGGAGGCCGCGGCTGACCCTGCTCCGGTGCCTCCAGGTACCGCATCAGCCCGGACAGCATCATCCTGTACCGGCAGAGCATCGGCACAGCGCCCACGGTGGACCTGGCCTCGCGCTACGAGTCCCCCGCGGTGGTGCTGCACTCGCCGCTCACCTTGGACCTGAGCGTCGCCTTCCTGACACCAAGAAGACCTACTGCTTCGACGCCTTCCCCAAGTGAGCAGGCTGGGGCGGGGACAGGGGCGGTGACGGGGATGGGGTCCGGGACGGGGGCGGCGCCCGGGCCGGGCGAGGTCTCACCCGCCCCACGCCCCTCCCGCAGAATCCAGAAGGTGTCCGAGATCACGTCGCCCGTGCTCATCATCCACGGCACGAAAGACGAAGTGATCGACTTCTCGCACGGGCTGGCGCTCTACGAGCGCTGCCCCAAGGCGGTGGAGCCGCTGTGGGTGGAGAGCGCCAGGCACAAAGACATCCAGCTCTACAGCCAGTACCCGGAGCGCCTGCGCCGCTTCATCTCCCAGGAGCTGCCCAGCCAGAGCTCTTAGCGGCCGCCGGGGCCCCAACCGGCCGGACCTCAGCAATGAGGCGGCCCCCGGACCTCATCCCGCACCGGCCTCCCAGGGGCTGCATGTGGACCCCCGGGGGGCCCGGGGGATCCCGCCCCGACCCAGGGGCCGTGAAGGATGTACAGGCAACAGAGCTACGCACTTCTTTCCTTTTGGAAGCAAGAAGAAAAATCGTGAAAACGGAAATTAAAGATTTAATTTTTTTTTTAAACACAATGTTTATTAATATACTCCAAAGTTGTTTTTTTTTTGAGACGGAGTCTTACTCTGCCGCCCAGGCTGGAGTGCAGTGGCGCGATCTCAGCTTACTGCAGCCTCCGTCTCCCAGGTTCAAGCGATTCTCCTGCCTCAGCCTCCCGAGTAGCTGGGACTACAGGCACGTGCCACCATGCCCAGCTAATTTTTTGTATTTTTAGTAGTTACGGGATTTCACTGTGTTAGCCAGGATGGTCTCCATCTCCCGACTTCGTGATCCGCCCGCCTTGGCCTCCCAAAGTGCTGGGATTACAGGCGTGAGCCACCGTGCCCGGCCGTTTTGCACAGATTTTTTAATGCAGAATCATTGTGGCAATGGGTAATGGCTACCAAGGTGCCATCGTTCAACAATCCTGTTACTCAGTTATCACATCTACTATGTGTAAGCTATAATATCTTCTAAAATGAATTATAACTATATTCTAATTGAAATAAATGGTATCACAATATTTAACTAAGTAATCTCTGCTAGTTTAGTCTCTATTTCATCTCAACGGAATGCCTTCTCAGTTCCTATAATTGTGACTAATTCTCTGAGACGACATCAGAAATACCACTATAAACCATGAAACCTACAAAGGGAATTCCTCTTTTTCCTTTTATTATAGAGATGCTTTTTTGTTTTCTGCAAGCAAGCATGGTCTTAATCAATTTTGTATGCCCATACCTAGGAGAGTCCCTGATTCATAAGACCTCAATAAGATTTGTTGAATAAAGTGAAAATATGATTTTCAGCTTTCCCTCACCACTTTCTTCAAAACAGACTAGTTCATAACTGAAATAGGCATTGTTTCTAGAAAACAGTCACTCCAACTGATCCCCTCGTTTAATCATTTTTGTACTCCCTGAATCTATCATAATACCTGGCACATAGTGGGTAAGTAATCAATATTTGTTCACTGAACTAATGGATGAGTGAATGAAACAATACAGGCATTTTAAAATTATAATTCAAGATTGAAAGCATATTACTTGTCATTAGAGTGATTTTAAACAGTTAAGTATATGATAATTAGGAAGATTTACTTTCCTGCTTCATTTAAATTTTAAATATAGTGATCAAGGTAATTATGATTTTCATTCGTTTATTCAATAAATGAATATTTAATATTTTTTATCTCACATGATTGATACTGGTCAAAGACATTACAATGGTATTATACATAAAGATTTGTTTTAAATTTATAATATCTTGAAATTTTTCTCTTGTTAATCCACAAAGTATATTTATAGATTGGGAAATATACTTTTTAAAATGTCAGATATTGTTATTTTCTATTTTATCTTATTATTATTATTATTATTTTTGATACAAGATCTCACTATGTCACCCACTGCTGGAATGCAGTGACATAATCATGGCTCAGCACAACCTCAACCTCCCAGGCCCAGGTGATCCTGCTACCTCAGCCTCCTGAGTTGCTAGGACGACAGGTGCCTGCCACCTTGCCCGGCTAACTTTTTAATTTTTTTTTTTTTGGTAGAGATGAGTTTTCACCATGTTGCCCAGGCTGGTCTTGAACTCCTGGGCTCAAGCAAAATGCCAGCCTCGGCCTCCCAAAGTGTGAGGATTACAGGCATGAGTCACCACTATGGGGCAGATAATGATAGTTTTTCAAGAATCGGTAAAACATTGTCCTTCAATGAATTAGTGCAGAAGCATGAAAAAAATCTATTATGAGCAAATCTGTGAAACAGACATTGAAGTTAGTATTCTAATAAGGCTTTGTGCTTTTTGATGACATAAAATAATTGTGCTATGACAATACAGTTACTTAAATGAGAAGTATGAATAACTTGCTTTGATATGTTTGTGGTATGTTTCACTTATTTCTTAAGAAGGGAAATTATTAAATTTAAACTATATATGTAAAGAGTGCATATCAAGTATTTTAAAAGCCTGAAGAATTAGTTTTCATTTCAAGAATTATTAAGTGTCTTAAGAACATATTTATTTTCTAGAAATATTGAGACTCTTCTTGTGTAATGTGATTCTTTTAAAAATTTTGAAAGGATTTTCTTATTACATTAAAAATGAATGTATACAGTAAGAAGTTACTAGGATAGAGTGAATTTAGCAGCTATCTTGCTTTGTTATATGTCTTATAAATTAAAACTATATTTTCATAATTAAAAGCCAAGCTCATTTGCTTTCATAAGACTAAGAGAAAAGGAGTATTAAATGAAGTTAAATTAGATTTTACCATCTTCTTAATAAATTTCAGGCCTGGTTTGATAATATATTCCCAGATACATAATTTAAAAATGATCCTTTGGCTGGGCGCAGTGGCTCACGCCTGTAATCCCAGCACTTTGGGAGGCTGAGGCGGGCGGATCACGAGGTCAGGAGATCAAGACCATCCTGGTTAACACGGTGAAACCCCATCTCTACTAAAAATACAAAAAATTATCTGGGTGTGGTGGTGGACGCCCATAGTCCTAGCTACTAGGGAGGCTGAGGCAGGAGAATGGGGTGAACCCAGGAGGCAGAGCTTGCAGTGAGCCAAGATCGCGCCACTGCACTCCAGCCTGGGCGACAGAGCGAGACTCTGTCCCAAAAATAAATAAATAAATATGAATTTAGTGACAACTGGTTATAGTTTGGAACCTCATTTGTGAAATAAACCATATTTCAAAATATTTTAAGCAGAAATACATTTAAGTTTTAGCCTATAAATTACCAGAATTTGTCCTAGCCACCTAAATAAAAAATATAAAAGTTCTACATTTTAACCTCCTTTCAACACTTTATAACCAGAAAACCCAGCAGATAAACAGCTCAAGTCTTAATGGGAAATGATAACATATAAGATCAGCAGCATCCACATAAATCAATTTTTATCCAACACAAAACTATTACATACGCTTTAATCAAAAAGAAATTACCAATGGCCAACCCCAATCCCATTACTTTCAAAAAAAAAGTCCTCAAACATTCCTTTCCAGTTGAATGTACACTGATTGAAATGGTTGTTTTATGCAGACAATTGATTTTTTTTAAATGAAATGTCTAATAGGGAAGTCAGTGGAGTACACTACCCATTCCAGACAGCAGCCTTCCATTGAATTTACTCAGACAAACTAATTGCTGAATTAGTTGACCATGGAAAGTTATTGAGGGCATATCCAGCACTTTCTTCTGAACCAAAACTAAATCTGTTTTGGTCACTACTGCATTGCTATTCAAAATCAAGAACTGTTCGTCTCTCTGGAATATAGTATCATAAGCCTGGGGAGGTGACAATGTTATGTAATGGAGTTGTGGGGAAAGGAGTGAGTGTTGTGGCATTTCCCCGACCAAGGGAAAGAGTCTGTATTAGTTCACAGAATCAGCTGACATGCTATGCTCAAAGAATTCACAATTAGCAATTGACCAATCAATTTTGATTAACTCATTCTGTATGACTATCATAGGCTATTAAAAATAGGAAAGCGTGTTTCTAAAATGTGTTTCATAACAAGTGATTTAATGATAAAAGCTTGGACAGTTTTCAGAATTCAAAAATTCCGAGATACTAATATCTTTAAAAACTCCTGTCATTGTGTGTGTGTGTGTGTGTGTGTGTAAACACTACCTGTGTAATCATCTATTGAGATTTAAATTAGAACATTTTCTCAATGTATCACAGTTCTAAAGTTACTATTTATTATATTGGTATCCTAGGAACAGAGTGAAAAAAGGCAAAGAGGTAATTTGCCACAGTCTTTTTCTGCTAAAATCAGAGTGTCTCTCATCTCTGCCTGAATCCACTATATTGTGATTACTGAAATACATATTATAGAATATCTACTTATTTTGTGGATTTAGGCAATGATTATGATTATTGCTTTTCTCACATCTAAAAATCAAATTTATATTATACATGAAGACATTTTGTAAAGAAGTTTTGGTCTCTATAAAAATGAATACTTAATAGAAATGTAATATTATTTTATGTTATTTGAATTGTTAAGTTTAAGAAAATAAAATGTTTTTTAAATCTATTACTTTTAACAACACTGTAACATTTATTGGTTTTGGAATAAAATAAATCCAGAAAATTGCTGTGATATTACTTTTTATGTTTCTTATTGAAAGTAGGTCAATTAATTTCTAAGCAATGGGGCATTATAATTGTCAACTAACAGTGCTCAAGCAGTTAGGATTTTAACTGCTGACATTTTCTTTGAAAAATGATAGATGTCATTTAGTGTTTAAAGATAAATTGCTGCATAACTGTGACTTTTTTGCTGATAACTTTGCCATAAGCAAACATAACACGACCAAGAAGTTTCAAAGTAAGTTTGCTAGGTGAGCAAATCTAAATTAAAAAGGCTCTCATATTTCCTCAATCAGATATACTAAGATCAACCAAATGTTGTTTTCAATCTATAGTACGAAAGGGCAATTGAGTCTGACTCAAACATCTGAAAAAGTTAATGTTAACACTTAGGAATACGTCTCCCTGTAGGAAAATTTTCACTGGCCATGGGCTATACCACATTTATCGCAGGTGATTTTCAAAGGGACAAATATTGCCCATTTCAGAAACAGGTCTGGAATGCAGGAAACTGCCAGAAAGTAACTGTGAGAGTTTGCGCAATGGCTGACCTGGAGGAAGATGTCAGAGTCACAGATGGAGAAGGGAGGTGCATGACTCCCCTCTGTTGCCAAGATTCCCAGTCTCAATTCAGAAGGATTTGCAGAGAGGGTGAAGGAACATTGAAGTTTCTGAGATATTCCTTAAGGACCAAGCTATAATCCAGTTATCTATTTACATCAGATCTCAGCTTTTTTTTTTTTTTTTTTTTTTTTTTGAGGAGGGTGTGGGAGGGGATGTGTGCAGAACATACATATAGGGCTTGCCCTAAATGATGAAATAAAATTGTGTATGCTATGACCTCTCTAGGAAGCCTCTAAACTTTTCTTATAAATTGTCTTCTAACTATAATATTTCTTTTGGCCATCCTTGGAGTACTCCCAGGTGACACACAGCTCAGGCTAACATTTCTACAGGACTGCTACCTTGATCTCTGGAGAGTCCAGTGATGTTCCATACCAATATGTCTCAGGGTCTCTGCCGACCTTCCACCCATACCCTTAACACGCAGAGAAAGCTGACACTTTCTGTTAGCTCTAATTTTCCTTGAAAAAAAGTGGCAATATGTATCAAAATACAATTATTAGTTTCAATATGTAGAACGTATTACAAGAAAAAACAGATGCCAAAAACATTTTATGTCTACTGATATTCCTATTAGTCTTTATTATCATGAAAAACTGGTCACAACCTAAATATCCAACTTTAGGTGACTGGGTGAAGTAAGACTGTAATCTTTCATATGATAGAATAATATGCCAGCACTAACAACCAGATAGCAGACTATTTAATGCCATGGTGAAGTATTTGTTTTGTGTGGTCAGGTGAGCAGTTCAGATCGTAAAATCAAATGTACCTTATGATCTTATTTTTTTAAGTAAAGTATTGATGTATTTATATGTATAATTAAGTATAGAAAAAAGCCTAGATGGCTTCTCTTATAAGTCTTTTCATTGTTTTGTAAATGGTATCAATATTTGTTTTTCACTTTTTCCATCGTATTTCCTAGAATAATAAAATTCAATTCCCTCTGATGAGCATTCATTATTCTTTTTTTTTTTTTTTTTTTTTTTTTTTGAGAGGGGGTCTCACTCTGTCTCCTGGTGATAGAGTGCAGTGGCCTGATCTTGGCTCACTGCAGCCTCCGCCTCCTGGGTCATTATTCTTACAGTAAGAAAAAGTGAATGTTACTAAGTATCTTCTCTGTCCTAGATCAACTAAGTATATACAAGGTGCCAAATACATTTAATAAAATGTTTTATTCATTCATAGGTTTTTGCAGTACAATTTTTTTTGTATGATTCTGTTGTCTTATCATCTCCACCAACAGTTTTGGTGTGAATTTATACTCTAAAGGAAAGGTCACAACTTTATACAATCTCAGGGCTTAAATACTATCCATGTGCTGATGCTTACAAACATATACCTCCGGTTGTGTGGTCTCCTTGAGTTCTGCACATCCCTCTTGGGTATCTAATAAGCATCTCACAGTTAACAAAACCACTGATTTCTAATCGATCCCAGGGACCCTCGGCCAGGCCTGCTCCTCTCTCAGAATTTCTTTTCGCACTTAGTGACAATATCATCCCACCAAACCTCGCTATCATCTTTCTTCTGTCTCCCAAATTTCCAATCCATTAACAAATCCCAATAACCCCGCTTCCAATATTTGTGTAAATCTATGCACTTCTCAGCTTCTCCACTCTTATTATTCTAGTTCCAATTATGTGGTCTTCTGTCTGTATTACTTTCTTTTTTCCATTCTTGTACGCAGGGTCCAGTTTTCATAGTGAAGTCCTCATAAAACATATATTAAATTTTGTCAACTTCTGCTTACAGTTTTTTATTTATTTATTAAATTTGTGATGTATTTTTATTTATTTATTTATTTTGAGAAGGGGTCTTGCTCTGTCATCCAGGCTGGAGTGCAGTGGCGCGATCTTGGCTCACTGCAAGCTCCGACTCCTGGGTTCAAGCGATTCTCCTTCCTCAGCCTCCTCAGTAGCTGGGATTACAGGCATGTTCCACCATGCTGGGCTAATTTTTGTATTTTTAGTAGAGACAGGGTTTCACCATGTTGGCCAGGCTGGTCTCAAACTCCTGACTTAAGGTGATGCACCCACCTCAGCCTCCCAAAGTGCTGAGATTACAGGCATGAGCCACTGCGCCCAGCTAGTTTCTGCTTACAGTTTTAAAATGACTTCTTAGTCTATTTAGGAGAAAACATAAACTCTTTGCGGGAGCCTACTGGACGCCCCAAAACATGATGTATGTTTATCTCCTCCCTTTAACTCACTCTGTTTTAGCCGCCTGGCCTTCTGTTCTTTGAGTAAAATAAACTTATTCCTGCCACAGGGCCTTTACACCTATTTTGCCTTCTGCCCCAGACACAGTTCTCACAGGTTTTCCCATGACTCATTTCTTCTCCTTATTCAGTATCAACCCAAACATTTCCCCCTGAGTGGCCTTCACCAGCACATTCTTCTTAAATATCTTTCCTTACCTCATCCTGTTTGGTTTTGTGTACAACAGGTATCAGCTACAACACTGGTTTTATTTGTTTACTTTTTTCTTACAATGGAAAGCCCATGAGAGCAGGGTTGTGTCTGCTTTATTCACAACTTTAACCTCAGTGCCTGTGCAGAACCAGGACCATACTAGAAACTCAGTGAGCATTTGTTGAGTATTTTGAATGAATTAATTATTAAAACATTAAAAAGTGCCATTTTCCAAGTAAAAATATCTACTTCCTCAAGGACTTTAATTGCAGACAATTCAAGGTAGAAATGAGGTTCCGATCAATGGCAGGCCGAGAAAGGCATGTTTGGGTGAGTGTATGCAGGCAATTTTTGCTATTGTGGCTGATTTACTTCTATACACTTTAATACAGGTATGTCCCTATTGTGAGACACGGCATTTTTCATAGTAGAAAGGTGGAAGCCAACTTAATATTATAATAAAAATAAAGTAAATTTTATACAAACACTAAGAAGTGATCATCTAAATCTACAGTTTAGAATCTGAAACATATTTCTATGTTGACATCTTCCATGGCCCTACTCCTAAATTAATAAATTCTGACTTACAGAAGGCTATTTTCTGAATCCTTTCATAGCTGACATTGTGGTGGGTGCTGTTAGCCATCCCTTGATACTGACAGTACAATGGCCATCCCTGCCAGGGCACGCGTACATTATCAGTAGTCAAAAGTTTGGCAAAGTAGGCCAGGTGCCGTGGCTCATGCCTGTCATCAGCATTTTGGGGAGACCAAGGCAGGTGGATCACCTGAGGTCTGGAGTTCGAGACCAGCCTGAGCAACATGGAGAAACCCTGTCTCTACTAAAAATACAAAAAAAATTAGCCAGGCCATGGTGGCGTATGCCTGTAATCCCAGCTACTCTGGAGGCTGAGGCAGGAGAATCGCCTGAATCCAGGAGGCGGAGGTTGCAGTGAGCCAAGATCGCGCCATTGCACTCCAGCCTGGGCAACAAGAGTGAAACTCCGTCTCAAAAAAAAAACACTTCTCTTCATCTCCAGGAGAGCAGTTCATGAAAGAGCATATTCTTAGACATTAAAGGTGAATGTTTCAGTGACACCTGTGCAAGATAGGACTTTCTGCTGTCCTCTATAAAAATCTAAATTTCTATCATATAATTCTAGCAGATCTTAAAAGGATAGGCCTCAAAGGTAGCATTGCATTTGATATTCTCTTGCAACCCCAGAATGAAACTTAAGCATGAATAATTGGAGATCTGCACACTCCTATAAAGAATAAAGAATGGGACTCAAGTTAAACTTCTGTTCTTTTCACACAGAAGTTAAAAAAGAAAGGCAGGATGACTTCCCTCTGCCACCTTGAAAAGGCTTTGAAACCTACAAAACAAGAAATGGGGAGGGGGGGTTGCTGAATGGGTAATCAATATATGAACCCTCCTCCTAAGGGTTTTTATAATCCTTTCTATCTTGGGTATCCATGTGTTCCTCTGTGAATGTGTTTTCTTATAACTGCACTTCTTATGGAACAGCTCCATCCTTATCATCTGTAACAGGGTTTCTGTTCTGCTTTCATCACGTATATATCTTAGAAAAACAATCTGAACAAATGTCCAGTTAATATGTGTATTTATGTATTTATAAATTATATGTATGTGCTATTGCACTAATATATTACATATTTTATATACCTTACTACAACCAAAGAAATATAAAAGAATGAGATGGAATAAATATATACTTAAGGTCTAGTTTTTCTTCCTCCACCCTCTATGGAATGCTTACTCCACTTAAGACACCCCTAAGATTTCACCGTGTCCTCACAGTGAGATTGTACTCACTCGTCAATGAGAGGAGCTGATTAATATTAAAGCTCTTTTGGTTTTATTATCAATTATGCACTTGAATTTTCAAATAATCTAGCTGTACATATCATACTACAGTGGATGATACTGTGAGGTACCAACTGGACCAGCTCAGCAGAGGCTGGGAGGTTTAACTCATCAGTGGTCATGATACCACTTTTCTCTTAGACTTTTCCAATAGAATTTATTTTTGGTTTTGCCAACCAGGGTGAGCGCTTGTTTTCTATAGGTATCAATGGCAGAATAAGCATTGTTGCCTCACAGAAGGGAGAAGTCTATGGTATTGGACACCAACGCCCAAGTCCTTCTTACATATCCTCTCCTTGACATACAGGGACTCTTGTGAAAAATGGAAACCCAGGAACTGGCTCTGCATAAACTTAAGCCTTGTCTTTGCAGAACAATTAGGAGAAGCCTACTACTGACTCTGGAATATGTTGTATGCAATAAAAACTCTGTACTATTTAGGTATTGTTTCTGGCCCACGATACTAGAAATAAGCATCAACTAGCCATATAAAGTTTTACTTAGGAAAAATGAAAGTATATTCAAATATAAATTTTTATAAAATGACTATTAACTAAAAAAAAAATAGCCTTTCTTTCCCCAAACATCAATAGATGCAGAATGGAGGGTAATATTTACAACATGCAACATCATGTTTGGTTGTAATTAATAGACTATTTCAATGAAATATTATTTTGATAAATATGTTCATGCTTCATTTGCCATGTATTAAAAACAGCAATACACACTCACTTGATGAAAAATATTATCAAAGATAAAACAGAAGTATTTCATAAACAACCATTAGGTAGATTATAAGATAACATATAAAAGGTGATATAGGAAATAAATATTAGAAATACATATTATTCATCTATGACCTAACTTGTATTGAAATACTGCAAAAACCTTCATAGCAACATTCAGAGAATTACCTGAAAGATAACTCTGGCATCTTCTATGGTCTTCTATGTGCTTTCTTTAATGGTCACAGTGATTCCCATGTTCAAACTTATTCACTGAAGACAACGCGTGTCCTGAGATTCTCATTATTGAAATGCTGAGGCTGAGGCCTGCTTTTCACACATACACATTGTCCAACATTAAAATACCATTGCATATTGACTGCATACAAAAATCATTAAACTAAATATTTCCAAAAGTCCTGATACAAATAACATGTTACAATATTTTAGGTACGATTATCTGATAGGATTAACAAATTTACCAAGTATAACAGAAAGTAACCACTTATTATTTATTATTGGCTATACCAAAAAATATAGGATCAGGACTTACCTGAATGACATGCTTCAGTTTGTCAATAACCTGATTTATCACAGGATCAGTTCCTTTGACTTTGACTTCAGGATTTCCAGACTGGGCTTTGATTCCATTTCCAACCACACGCTGAGTATGACTAGCAAAGGGAAATGTGAAAGATATATGACTTAGTACCTGATCAGAGTATTATCTGCCACAACTATCTGAACATAGTTGAGGTCAGAATTTCCTCCTTTAGAGAATACACCAATGTATTTCTTTCTTGGAACAGAAACTGGCACAGCTATAATGTTTTTCCAGGTAAAATGATAAAATGCTTATCGTGCCATTAGATCATTCTAAAAATAATGTTATTCTCTCAATAGATCCAACCAAAAATTACTGGTTTTTTAATACTACTTAACAATATGCTACAAAGAGTTAACATATATCTCACTTTGTTACCAGTTCTTGCTGAATTACACATATGTCTGTACCCTTGTTGTCTGGGTCAGCTTATTTTATGCAGTCCCAATATTATTTTTTAAATATTAGGCTACTATATATGTGTGTGTGTATATATATATGGAATCTATATATAGAATTTATATATAGAATATATATACTATATACATACTATATATAGAATATATGGAGAGAATATATAGAGAATATAGATATAGAATATATATAGAATATAGATATAGAATGTAGATATATAGAATATATATACACACACATATATATATTTCCTAATTGGGTCCTTCAAGAAATAAGTGATTAAACTTTTTAATAATGATAGTATCAATTGGACATGATTAAAATAATATTATTAATAAACTTTTTGATTTTTAAAATAACCTTGAACCCATTTCTTTTTGTAGGCATAGAGGGATTATCCATTAGGGATCTGGCAGTATACACCAATAACAAATAGTAGAAGGAAAACAATTATATTTACTTTGTTAATGTGTAATAGTATTCTTTATTTTACAAAAATAAAGTTATATATAATATAACTATATATGATATATTATATATCATATGTAAAAATATATATAACTGTACAAGTCAATATCATAAACTATAACTGTACAAATTAAAATCATCAAATTTATAAGCAACTAAAATGCGCAAAGTACTTCCTAAGGAGAGGAAACAATCCGCTTTCACCTAGGTTCGCCTAAACAAAATCTGGTAAATCATGTGGTATGTAAAAGGGTCATTTCACAGGTGGTCAAAGCCATCTGAAATTTCACTACCTAAGGAATTCTAAGGAATTAATAAAAGTATTTAAATTCATTAGTCACAAAGATGTCTTCAGTGTATGCTATATTCCAAGTCCTGTACTAGGTCTTTAGGATTATAAGAAGGTGTAAGGCTCAATTTTTGTCCTCATAATGCTCATTACTTAACCAAGAATATAATATATTAATTAACTCATTCATTTGTATGTTTATTCATTACATTTTATTACATTTAAAAAACTATAGATTTCAGCCATATACTCTTGTCTGACAGAATAGTGTAATATAAACACAACTGAACAGTTAAAATGCAACATTATGAAAGTAGCTGGAAAGAACTGCACATGCCAGGTGTGAGGAAAGATAAGACAAGTGTAGATATTCTGGATATAGAGAAGTCCATTTGGACTCAGACACTAGGGAAAAACTAAAGAAGAAGTTATAACTTGAGGTAGCCTTGGATATATTGAGGTAAGAAGAGGACATCTATGGTATGGTTAATGAGAATTTCAGGGCAAAGGATGTCATCTCAGCAAGGAAAACGGCAAAGGTACGTGAACAAGGCAGACAGGGAGAACAGACCTCTATTTACAAAGCAGAGAGTACAAATGGTGGAAAGCAATGGATAGAGGGCCACACACTGAAGATTCCACCCTGAATGTTGAAGACTCTCCACTGAGTGATATCATGGGCTCTGGAGATTCATAACGGGGAAGTTGGCAGGTGGGTGTGGAATAAAAAAGCTACATGTTTGGTACAATGTACACTACTCAGGTGACAGGTGCGATAAAATCTCAGACTTCACGACTATAGAAATTATCCATGTTACCTAAACCACTTGTGCTCCAAAAGCTATTGAAGTAAGACTTTATTTATTTATTTATTTATTTTTATTATTATTATTTTTTTTTGAGACAGAGTCTGGCTCTGTCGCCCAGGCTGGAGTGCAGTGGCGCGATCTTGGCTCACTGCAAACTCCGCCTCCCAGGTTCACGCCATTCTCCTGCCTTAGCCTCCCGAGTAGCTGGGACTACAGGCTCCCGTCAGTATGCCCGGCTAATTTTTGTATTTTTAGTAGAGACGGGGTTTCACCATGTTAGCCAGGATGGTCTCGATCTCCTGACCTCGTACTCCACCCGCCTCAGCCTCCCAAAGTGCTGGGATTACAGGCGTGAGCCACCGCGCCCGGCGAAGGGAGGGGAGGGGATCATCACACATTGGGGCCTGTGGGGTTGGGGGGGTAGGGGAGGGATAACATTAGGAGAAATATCTAATGTAGGTGACAGGTTGATGGGTGCAGCAAACTACCATGGCACGCGTATACCTATGTAACAAAACTGCAGGTTCTGCACATGTAACCCAGAGCTTAAAGTATAATTTATGAAAGTATAATTTATGAAAACAAAACACTATCATCTGAGTAATTTGTTTGCTTACATTAAATATCATAATACTTTTCAGCAAAAAATATTATCACTTTAATGTAACTTTCGTTCCCTATATTTGAGCAGAGTACTGCACGATCCATAAACACCCTCTGAATTTTCTACAGTAATGGAAAAAATCTTTGAAAAAAATAAAAGAAGGTTCTATGTTTGAGAATGTGGCTATATGAAAGGGGTTTCAAGAAATATCCAGTTCTTCCCAAGACGATGTACTTCCAGTGACCAGTTTTAAGAAGTGGAACAGGCCGGGCGTGGTGGCTCACGCCTGTAATCCCAGCACTTTGGGAGGCCAAGGCGGGCGGAGCATGAGGTCAGGAGATTGAGACCACCCCGTCTCTACTAAAAATACAACAAATTAGCCGGGCGTGGTGGCGGGAGCCTGTAGTCCCAGCTACCCAGGAGGCTGAGGCAGGAGAATAGCGTGAACCCGGGAGGCGGAGCTTGCAGAGAGCCGAGATCGTGTCACTACACTCCAGCCTGGGCGACAGAGTGAGACTCCGTCTCAAAAAAAACACAAAAAGAAGTGGATCGAACATTTCCTAACGAGGTCCTTCAAGTAATAATAAGTGATTAAACTTTTTGATAATGATAATATCAGTTGGACATGATAAAAATAATATTAATAAATCTTTTGATTTAAAAAATAACCTTGAACCTACTTCTTTTGTAGGCATGGGGGGAGCTTAGAGTTAAGTATTCTAGTATCCGTTAGGGATTTGGCAGTATACATCAATAACAAATAGTAGAAGGAAAATAATTATACCTGGGTCTCATATATATATACATATATATATATATAGAGAGAGAGAGAGAGAGAGAGAAACCATCTCTTAAATTACCTGTAGCACCACTATGTTATTCTTTACTCTCCCAATACCCTAAGTAGATTGCACATGTGGCTCTTTTGTTAATGTGTTGAATATTCATAATGATAATGAATAATACGAATAAATAATTGATAAGTGCGTAACTATGAATTAGGCATTGCTTTACTCTACCTGGAGATTTCAATTCATGATAAACATCCTTTAGTGACCATGAATAAGAAACTCATAGACCTGCATTAGAGAAATGCAAATCTAAACCACAATGAGATACCATCTCACTCTACTTAGAATGGCGGTCCTTAAAAAGTCAGGAAATAACAGATGCTGGAGAGGTTATGGAAAAATAGGAATGCTTTTACACTATTGGTGGGAGTGTAAATTACTTCAACCATTGTGGAAGACAGTGTGTCAATTCCTCAAGGATCTAGAACTAGAAATACCGTTTGACCCAGCAATCCCATTACTGGGCATATACTCAAAGGATTATAAATCATTCTACGATAAAGACACATGCACACGTATGTTTATTGTGGCACTATTCACAATAGCAAAGACTTGGAACCAACCCAAATGTCCATCAATGATAGACTGGATTAAGAAAATGTGGCACATATACACCATGGAATACTATGCAGCCATTAAAAAAGGACATGAGTTCACGTCCTTTGCAGGGACATGGATGAAACTGGATACCATCATTCTCAGCCAACTATCACAACATCACAAAACCAAACGCTGCATGTTCTCACTCATAAGTGGGAGTTGAACAATGAGAACACATGGACACAGGGAGGGGATCATCACACATTGGGGCCTGTGTGGGGTGGGGGGGTAGGGGAGGGATAACATTAGGAGAAATATCTAATGTAGGTGACGGGTTGATGGGTGCAGCAAACCACCATGGCACGTGTATACCTATGTAACAAAACTGCAGGTTCTGCACATGTAACCCAGAGCTTAAAGTATAATTTAAATAAATAAATAAACTCATAGACCTCAAAGTATGGGAAGGCTAACTGACTATGGCCACTTGCTGCTTCACTCTAAAATCTGTTTCTGCATCTGCCCCTCAGTCAATGACTGAGGGCCGCAGGGTGGCTAATGCAGATCCCTCTTTAGGAGACACAGGGCTTCTCTGAGGACCACTCTTGGCTCAGGATTCCCTGAAGCCTTTTCTGACCCTTCCTTAGACTGTACATTATGCTCCAATGCTTCCACTCAACCTTCCTTTCCTCTTTCCTTCATTCTAGGTCAGACTTGCCTCATAACGGAGAGCTCTTCCAGGCTTTCTCACCTTCCTCTCCATTTTCTCTCATAGGGATTTCCCTTAATAAAATCCTCTTGTGTTTAACTCGTTTTCAACATCTACCTCTTGGAGGACCTGGACTAACCCACCACATAATATTTGTATTATAATTACTTCCATTCTACAGGTTGAGAATCTGGGATCTGGAGAAGTTAAGTAACTTAAGTTACTCAAGTAAGGCCACACAGTGTATATAAAGTGTGCTGCAAGGAGTTAAACCCAGGGAACACGCACTCCAAAACAGAACCATCAACAAGCATCAATCCTGCAACCAACTAATAAAAGGTAAAGATACAATTAGCTTGGTGCAAAATGTTATTTTTTCTCTAATTACATTTTCTAAGGTTTCACTCTTTGTAATTAAGAAGGGATGCATGATTTTCATCAAAACTCTCCTCAGCAAGCGGGTGTGGTGGCATGCACCTGTACTCCCAGCTACTCAGGAAGCAGAGGCAGGGAGATCACGTGAGCCCAGGAGATTAAGGCTGCAGTGAGCTGTATATTGACAATGTGACCATGAGTATAAAATTCATAGACCTCAAGCCTGGGCAACAGAGCAAGACTCTGCCTTAAAAAGTAAAACTATGCAAAACAAAACAATCCTCCTCAACAAATGGTTGCATATAACCAGCTAAACAGTAATATAACAGTTGTTGGCAGGGTGAGAAGAAACTAGCAGACTGCAGGTTTGTCATACGGTTTTTCTGTTTCTCCAGAAACACAGATATAATATAAGCAATGAAAACTGAGACTCATCTCTTAATTTCAGTTAAGCTATTAATTGATTTACATCATTTACTTATAGGCCAGAAAAGTTTTTCCAAAGGCAGGAATGTTGTTTCATGTCAATCTGAGGAATTGCTTTTGTTTTTGTTCTTAATGATCACAGTTACTAATACAGTAAAATAATATTTAGATAAAATACATTAGAATTATAGCTGATCAAAAATCTCATTCCAAGCTGTTATATTGTTGAATATCTCACGATCACTCTTCTTACGAATCATGTAAATAAGGAAAAATACTGCAAAGTAGACACACATTACTTCAAATGAAATATGATTTAATAAAATCAGTTATTCTTTGCCAATTTTGTAATGTTCAAAATAACCACAATTGAAATAGTGATACATACACACCGGAACAGTTCAAATGTAAAAGAGAAATGATACCAAGCGTTGGCAAAGATGTGGAGCAACTGGAACTCTCTCCCAATGTGGATGGAAATGTAAGCTGACGGACACCACCATTTCCCATGTATGCTAAATCTAACCATATTCTATGACCCTGAGCATATACCCAGCAATATTTGCCAAAAGACAAATACATGAATGCTCAGAGAAGCACCATTCAAAATAACCACAAACTGAACATTATATTTGTATAATGATGTAGTCTATAGCAATGAGAACTAACAAATTACAACTATATGCAAAAAGATTGACAAATCTTATAAACTAAATATTGAATGAAAGAAGCAAGATACAGAACATATTCTATGATCTAATTTAATAAAAATTGTAAAACTCATCAGTTATGTTCCAAATCACCATAAGAGGTACCTTATGAAATAGTGTCTAGAAGAAGTAATAATACAAAATTTCCTGATTTGAGTACTGGATACAAAGAAGGGCTAAATTTGTTTAAAAACAAAAAAAGTATTAAGCTGTACAGTTAAGATTTGGGTATTTTACTGTTTGTATGTATTTTCAGCCTCAGAAAATTATGTTAAAAAGTCTTTATGCTCTTTTTCTTAATATATTTACAATACACAAATTTTCATTAAGCCACAGTATAAATAAAAAAGACCCACACAGGTATTTTTAACATGGACGAAGTGGTTCTGTCATCATTAAATGAGTACTTTAGGTAGGATCCAAGTCTCATATAAAAACTTACTTCCCTGAAGACTTTCATTTTGCATGCAAAATACACGGTTTCTAAATTAAATTTTTTTGTAACAAAGACTTTCTGAGTTCCCCTCATGAAATTTTAATAAATCATTAATTCCTTTTTCTCTTTAATGTACAAGCAATGGATAAAACATTTCAAAGATCCCTGCAGAAGTTTCTTCACTTGAAATATTGTTCACATTACAATGAGAAGGTTGGAATAAAACACAAAAAAGATAGGCAATTTTTTTTTTTGAGACAGATTCTCACTCTGTCGCCCAGACTGGAGTGCAGTGGCGCGATCTCCACTCACTGCAAGCGCCGCCTCCCGCGTTCGCGCCATTCTCCTGCCTCAGCCTCCCAAGTGGCTGGGACTGCAGGCGTCCGCCACCAGGCCTGGCTAATTTTTTGTATTTTTAGTAGAGACGGGGTTTCACCGTGTTAGCCAGGAAGTCTCGATCTCCTGACCTCATGATCCGCTCGCCTTGGCCTTCCAAAGCGCTGGGATTACAGGCATGAGCCACCGCGCCCCGGCCGACAGGCAAATTTTTCGTTGGGGAAGTAGTAGACCAACCATCTGTGCTTATTTCTTCTAAACAGAGCTGGGAATGAGTGACAGCACTTGAACAGGAACACTTGCTCCCCAAGCACTACTTGTTTTTCATTAACAAGGAAAAAAGGCAAGCCCTGCTACATTTACATTCACAAAATTGTTTTCAGATGATGATTAACAAGATCTTAGTTCCCTCTCTGTCGGACACATAAAATATTAAAAGGCAGTGCTAATAAATCTATATACAGCACATCAGGAGGAAGTCATTTCTCCTGACTTGACCAACTTGTCTTATTTGAAACTGATACCATGCCCTATTGGCTGATAGGAGTTTCACTTTATTTAGAATACAATACAATTGGGCTCAGATTCACAGCAAAAGTATAGTATTTTGATGTGCACTTACACGATTTCAGGGGAAAACAGTATCTGGAATCTGACCCTGGAATTAATTACAAGTCGGTTAAAGGTATCCGTCTTAGAATTTTTTGATAATTGGACTGGGACAGGATGTAAGAATAAATCATTAACAGTAGATGAGGAAAACACTTGATGAGCGCTTTCTTGTCTTACCATTACTGCTCTTTCTATCAGAGGTTAAAGACAGAATGGGGACCATGTTGTGCTTGTTATTCTTGTTGTTGTTTGATTGCTTTGTTTATTATATTCTTGCATGACTTGGTTATGTGGCTGGATATTAAAATTCTTTCCATTTCCAGAGTCATAAATCTCCTAATTTCTAGGAGATTAAATACTGGTTTTATCTTTGGCTCAGGTAAAAATGTTGCTATCTTGGATTAAAAGGAGGTCTGGGAAGTACATTTCGTCTGTTCACCAGTGAACGTGAACCCCTTCTACAACAACAAATTTTCCATTCAAACCATTTCTAGGCCTCCCTTTCTGGTTCTGATAGCAAATGTGAAAGCAAGTACTAGAGATCTGGTTTTTGTAAGTTTCCTCAAATACTTGGGAAATACTGGATTCCATTGCCGAGTGTTGCCTTTTGTACATTCAGCTTCTACACAGCACGTTCTCTCTATGTTGAAAGTCCTAATCCTTGAAATCCCAGAATGGAAAAGAGTTATATGACTAATTTTATGTGCCAGGTTTATGGGAATAACCTTTCATGGAAGATAGGAAGCTTACAGGGCATTTAGAGAAAGGAGACATCTGTAGAATCAATTCAAAATGATTAAGCCTCTTGTGATCTCACTATCTCACTTCAGTTGTTGAGCTACAAAACTCTTTTTAAGTTAATCTCTAACATTTATTCAGCTTTATAATTACATATAAATAATGTCTAAATTTGACACGTATGTTTCTAAACTTAATAATGAAGTCAAAATAAACAGAATTAAGGAGAGCTTATTATGATCTTTATTGTTATTTATATATAACAAATTTCCTATTAAGAATATAATATTTTATGATATCTTATGGATGTCATTAACATTACCTTAGTAAAGGTATTATCATGCTTTGTACAGCAACCAACACGAAAATGTTACTACACCACTGCAATAAATAGAATAAAAACATGTTCAGAAAGACTTAGAAACTCATTAAAGAATGGCTGTTAATCACTTTTCACCCTAACTCCTCATTTGGCAAGGCATGAATCTATGCTTTCCAATTTAGTCAGGTGGCAAGTAAGTAGTCCCATTGCATTTCATAAAATAAGCAGCTGTGTGAATTTGAAAGATACTATTTCCACATGAAAAACTACTGACTGCACATGTAAAATCAGTAGTGTTTAGGAAGCTGTCATTAAAAAAAAAAAAAACTACCTAATTAAAAAGTAGCACAAATGAACTTTTGCCTATGTAAAACAATAGAATATTGCTTAGCCTTTTCTTAAACCCCTACCCAATTCTTACCAAGAAAGGATAAATACTTTTATTATAGTCAAAGCTCTGTCTTTATGGTTTTAAATTTTTTAATCTAAAATTGAAATCAAATGATAATAAATCTTTAATTTATAATTATCCTAATTTGATTCAGAGTGAAGGTCCAAACATAAAATGATCAATTATAACTATAATCAATCACAAATAATGCTATATGAGTTTGAAATGTTAATCTAACTTGCCTTTTCCAGGTATGCATTTTAAAATTAAACTCTTCTCAGTAAGATCAAGGCTATCCTTCATGGATTTATGATGTTTGATAATCACCACGTTGTACTGATTTGCTGTCTCACTTCACTGTTTGATATCAACATATGAAAGTAAAAATGCTATTTAGGGGATAACTATTATCTGAGCACTAATAAATTAAATGCTATTTTAAGCCAACAACAAAATTGTTTGGGGTACAATTTTTATTTAACCAACTTTCCATTATAAACATTATAAAATTCTGAAAGATCCTAGAATCTTATATAGCTTTCTTGTATTTTTTCAAATGTAATTGACACCAGCATGAATTAAATTTCATATTTAAAAAGCTTCTGACTACATTACAACATAATTTAAAATTACTTGCAAGATATGATAATTCTAAGATTACCAACATATCATGCAAATGAAACACCCAGGTACTTCCTACCAACACATGATATAATAAAATCCAGAAGAACTTCTGAATTAGAGTGTAGTAGTTGCCTAGGGCCATCATACCTAATTATCACACACTTGGTGGGTTAAGAGGACAGAAATATATTCTCTCATAGTTCTGAAGCCTGGACCTCTGAAATCAAGATGATGGCGGGGCCATACTCCCTCTGAAGATCCTAGGGAGGAATTCCCCCTCACTTCTTCCCGGCTTCCAGCAGCTCCTGGCAATGCTTGGCCTTCTTTGATTTATGACTGCATAACTCCAATTTCTGTCTCCATCTTCACATCACCTTCTCTGCGTGTGTCTTTTCCTGTATCTTATAAGGACATTTACATTGGATTTAGGGCCCACCTTCATCCAGGATGACCTCATCTCAATCATTGGGTTAATTATATCTGCAAAGACCCTACTTCCAAATAAAGTCACATTCTAAAGTTCCTAGTGGACATAAATTTTGGAGGTACGGTATTTAAATCACTACACAGAACATGTAAAGACAAAAATCTGGAAGCTACCTGAATGAAAATGGATATTCCCTTGAACTTCAACAAAATCATATTCTATTTTTCCATGAGAAACATTTTATTACTCTAAATATTCATATTTCACAAGTACACCTCTTAAATTATAGCTTGGCCTTAAGAAAAATAATTAGCTTTGGAAATTATCAGTACATGATATCTAGTATTTCCTATATTTTTAATAACTTCTACCTCTTAGCAAAAATAAATAATGCAATGGACAATTTCTGTGTTCTAAATTCACACACACAAACAGGAAAGGCACTTTAAAAATGATTTGTTCTCTTTCAAAGCAGAAGCCCAACCACCTGCTCTGAATCTAAAAGTTTCCCGAAAGCAAAGAAGGGCTAGTTTATTATGAAGGTGTTGATAGCTGATTCTGTGGAGACTCACACAGAAACAAAGAATAAATTTTAATCACACTTAATGGCAATGTGATAGTAAGGTTGTGACAATATCCAAATATGACTAATGTCATTGAATTAACTACACTCAGGCTTAGCTTAGTTGTCCAAATTTATTACAAATAGCTCAAAATAAATAATTAACTCTTCTGTTTTCTATTTATTTTTTGTTGATGCTTAAGAGTAAAAAGGTATTTCAACTGAAATTTTTTTTTTTTAGCAATCAGTTCTCTTGTTTTATCACCATAAGACTGTAAACGGCCATAACAGCTCACTGAATCTAGCACTGCCTTCAACAAGAAATGCACCTAGAGCAGGAATATAGTACTTGGCACTCATCTCTAGGCCTATAACCTAATAGATTTTTTTGTCTGTCTTTGGTGACAGTAACATAAATTTAGAGCTGGAAAGGACCTTAGAGGTCATCTAGTCCCACCCAAGCATCTTTTAAAACAAAACAAGTGTATTGGCCTGGTGCAGTGGCTCACGCCTGTAATCCCAGCACTTTGGGAGGCCAAGGCGGGCAGATCACAAGGTCAGGAGATCGAGACCATCCTGGCTAACATGGTGAAACCCCATCTCTACTAAAAATACAAAAAATTAGCCGGACATGGTGGCAGGTGGCTGTAGTCCCAGCTACTCAGGAGGCTGAGGCAGGAGAATGGAGTGAACCTGGGAGGTGGAGCTTACAGTGAGCCGAGATTGCGCCATTGCACTCCAGCCTGGGCAACAGAGCAAGACTCCATCTTAAAAAAATAAATAAATAAAAAAATAAAGAAGCATGTTTATTTCATCGTTTTATACTTATACACTGTGTATTTCCAGAAAAGCCTCTGAGACAGCTTAGAATGAAAGGCACAGACACTACAAAACAAGGGCAAAATGACAGAATAATGAAGAGAAGGAGGTGACAATTACATGGGACAACCTAGGGAAGGAAACACTACCCTTCAGCCTAAAATTTAGTCCTAAGCCTCTTGTTCTCAAAGGCCAAAAGGAAAACCAGAATTCAAATAGGTGTCATTAGTTAATAAAATAGTATCTGCATATGTCAGCAGCTATTTTTTGGTAACTCTAAACTCTTCAGCAAAATATATATGTCTTTAAGCAACACACAATGGACAATATAATAAAAATAATCATCAATAGCAATTTCAAAACTTTTAAAGATGTAAGTACAAATGATCTTTTCTTACGGGATGCTTTGTGAAAGCTGCCCGCATGATGGTATTTTAAATTACATGATGTTAAACTGCCTACATGATGGTGTTTTATTGGGACCTGGTTCTATGACTTGGTGAAGAATGTAACCTCTGAGAACTTAGAAGAGTGAATGGTTAATACTTCTCTGAACTTTTTTGTTTTTAATTGATATTTTATTTTATCCCTCATAGACAATATATATTCTGGGAAATATACTGAAGTATAGTAAAAAAGGAATCTCAGGGTTAAAATATTGCGGTAAATGACAAAGCAGAGGTTGTGTCTGAAGAACCATGTGGTCGCACTGCACCACACAGCAAACAGAAATATGGGTGAGCACTTTACCAGCAGATAAACACCTATGAGAGAGGAAACAGCAGTCACAAGATGTGTTTTAACAGAGAGATATTTAATTAAATATTTTCTAATAAACTGATTGAACCTACATTTAATGGAATTTTTTTCCTTTCCTCACTTTGGCAAATGTGTGTATTTTTATAGAGAACATGGTTTTACAGATGTAATTTTCAGACTTTAAGTCAGGCCCATCACCAATGCTCTATGAATTGGATGGCCTTGATATGTGGTCCATGTATTTTTGAATCAGGGATGGGAGCCGTCAAATGAGTCAAAAGCTGATTTTTGTAGCTTTCATTATGAACACCTCTCTGGCTGCTCTTCTTTTTGACTTTACCAAACAAACTAGTTAGTATTCTTAAATGCAAGGCATATTAACATAAGAACTAAATAAATTTTTAAAATAAACACACATACACACACACACACAGCACTCTCTATATTTTTAATTTCCACTTAAATAGCAAACAAGCTGTGTTCATAGGCCTGTGGAAGAAATATGAAGTTTGAAAAGATTTGTAAATAACTTTTTCTTAATGAAAATAACTCTGTAGTAATTACTGTTTTAAAAAGCCATTAGAATTTGAGCATAACACAGTTTCAATCGTGTCTCTATTCCAACTTAAAGTCCTGTCCAATGATTCTATCTTATGGTCTATTGAATCACAAAATAAAAAATTGTATATTTTAAAGTATTTGATGAAGGAGGAGGAGGAGGGAAGAAAGAAGAGGAGGAGGAAGTGGAGGAGTTGGGAAAATAACTAGGATTCCTGTTCTTGCCTCACCTTAAGTACACTACAGCCAAACTCCTGCTACAAAACAGTCCTCAGACAACAATCCTCGTATGTAACAAAATTTAATTTGTGTCCACTTATATATATGAGAAAATTGCTCCTCCAGCTATGTCTTGGCAAACTCGGTTACACAGAAAACAGCGGGACTTGGTTCCATAAAAGTATATGTGCCTAGGGACTTTTAGATTCCTAATAGTGGCAATCACCCAACAAACATATTTGGCTGACTCAGTATAGGAAAAATGTGCGTACACAGGATTGCAGAAGACCTCTGAAGTCCAAATAGAGTGGAATTTTCCAGTCTAGATGACCTAGAGATTCCACACGTACAGAGACACTTGGCCAATCTCTCCCTCACCCTTTATACTTCCCCCATTCTCCTCTCTCAGTCCTTTCATGATTTCTTCCAGGTCCGTCAGTGTTTATGTACTCTGTCCTCCCTGTCTGGAAAGTTCTACACCTTCAGACCCTTTCCTCAGTCATCTGTACTAAGCTTACAAAGGGGGTTTACAGATGTGATTAAATTAAGGATCTTAAAATGGGGGGCCTGGTGTGGTGGCTCACGCCTGTAATCCCAGCACTTTGAGAGGCTGAGGCGGGCGGATCACGAGATCAGGAGATCGAGACCATCCTGGCTAACACGGTGAAAACCCGTCTCCACTAAAAATACATAAAATTAGCCTGGCGTGGTGGCGGGCGCCTGCAGTCCCAGCTAGTCAGGAGGCTGAGGCAGGAGATGGCGTGAACCCGTGAGGCAGAGCTTGCAGTGAGCTGAGATCGCGCCACTGCACTCCAGCCTGGGTGACAGAGGGAGATGCCGTCTCAAAATAATAATAATAATAATGATAATGATAATAATAATTAGCAAAAACCTCAATAACTTTTGCACCGGCCTAACATTTGTAAAGAAACTATAAGCAAGTTCACAAAAGTTAAAACAAAAAATCAGCTATGAGAAACAAATATGAATTACATCACTAACTGCTGAAAAGAAAGACTCTAAGACTGAAATTACCAAAAAAAAAAAAAACTCAGCTGAAAACAAAACAAAAAATCAAACTCTATTACTCTATTCTATTTCCATTAAGTGTACAAACTGTTCCTGTAAGTTTAACAATATTAAAATGTACAAAGATTAATAAAGTAAAAATCAAAGTCTGTTTCTAACATCATTGATTTCCCATAAAGTAGAATTTAAAGGAAAAGGTATCACATGGAAAACAATAAAATATTTAATATTACAAAGCAAAACACCAAATGAATGTCACATTTAATTGTGAAATCATTAGCATGTTTTTCCGTTATGACTTATTAAAGATAAAATTTGAGCATTATAATGTATAAGATTTTTTGGCCGGTCGCGGTGGCTCACGCCTGTAATCCCCGCACTTTGAGAGGCCTAGGCAGGTGGATCATGCGGTCAGGAAATCAAGACTATCCTGGCTAACACGGTGAAACCCCGTCTCTACTAAAAAAATACAAAAAAATTAGCCAGGCGTGGTGGCGGGCACCTGTAGTCCCAGCTACTCAGGAGGCTGAGGCAGGAGAATGGCGTGAACCTGGGAGGCGGAGCTTGCGGTGAGCCCAGATCGGGCCACTGCACTCCAGCCTGGGCGACAGAGTGAGACTCCATTTCAAAAAATACAAAAAAATTTCCCGGGAAAGAAAAGCCCAAGACCCGACGGCTTTACTCCTGAATTTTACCAAATATTTTTAAAAGAACTAATACCAATTCTACCCAACCTACTGTGAAAAATAGAGGAGGGAATATTTCCAAACTCATTCTACAAGGACAGTATTACTCTGATACCAAAACTGAAGACACATAAATAAAAAACAACAGGCCAATATCCCTGGTGAGCACTGATGCAAAAATGTTCAGCAACACGCTAGCAAACTGCATTCAACAACACATTACAAAGATCATTCATCATGACCAAGTGGGATTTATCCCAGGGATGCAAGGATGGTTAAACATATGCAAATCATTATCATCATCTCACATCAAATCACATCATATCAATAGAATGAAGCACAAAAACTGTATGATAATTTCAATTGATACTAAAAAAGCATTTGATAAAATTCAACACCCCTACATGATCAAAGCCTTCAGAAAACTGTATAGAAGGAACACACCTCAACATAATTAAAGCATATAGAACAGACACTCAGTTAGTTTCATATTAAATGGGGGGAAACTGAAAGCTTTTCCTCTAAGACCTGGAACAAGAGAAGGATGCCCTCTTTCATCACTGCCATTCAATGTAGTATTAGAAGTCCTAAGCAAGTCCTAGTTAGAGCAATCAGTCAAAAGAAAGAAAGAAGGGGACACACAAATTGGAAATAAAGTAATCAAATTATCCTTGTTTGCAAAAATTAGTAAAGACATTACCAAAAACAATAATAAGCCACCATAACTTATGAACAGATACAAAATTTAAAAATATATATTAGCAAATCAATTCTAGTAATATGTAAGAAATATATAATGATTAACTGTGGTTTACTGTGATAATAAAAAGTAATTTTAACATCCAAAAATTAAGCAATGTATTTGAACTGATCAATAGCATTAAAAAGACAGTTCCATATAGTGATCTGAATAGATGTAGAAAATTCTACTGACAAAATTCTATAAGTATTCTTGATAAAACGTCAGAGTAGACCAAGAATAGAGGCAAACCTTTTTTCTATATTAGGCAGGAGCATCTACATAATCATACATCAAATGTCATACTTAATGACTATATATCGAATGTGTTCTTCCTAACATTGGGAACAAGGCAAGTATTATGCCCCTGTAACTTTTATTTAACATCGTACTGAGGTTTGAGCCAGTAGTAAAAAGCAACAAAAAAGAATGAAATACAAAATTTGGAAGAAGAAAAAACAGCCATAGAAATCTTTATGCACAGACAACACAATCACTTATGTACAAAATCATAAGAAATTTATAAAACAAGACATAAGACCAATATGTGAAAATAAATTATATTTCTTTTAAAATTGTGCTTGCTAACATTAAAACATAATAAAATGTATACAATAATACCATCCTGAAAACTACTAAGCATTTCTGAGAAAAATTATATATGACCTAAACCCATGTTCATAAATTAGAAGACTCAATCATGTTAAGATGCCAATTTTCTATTTGGTTATTAGATTAAATTTCAATGAAAATCCCATCTGCTATTTGGAAAAAACTGATAGGTTGTTTTTAAAAATTTATATAAAATTTATATAGACATGCACAAGACTTATAATAAAAAGATAAAAACCATAATGAAGCATAAATTGGGAGAAATTATTATTCCTGGTTGAATACTTGTCAAAAGCTATCCTGAACAAGACAAAGCAACATTGGTGTAAGGGAAAATGAATACACTAATAGAGAAGAATAGAAACGTACAAATACATATTTGATCATTCAATTTAAACAAAGGCACCAAGGCAATTCAAATTGGAAAGAAAAATCTTTCTAATAAATGATGGAACCACTTCCTAAGTCAAAAAAAAAACAACTAAAAACCTTAAGCCCTACATCATAACACATAAATTAATTTCAGGTATATAATAGATTTAGGTGTATGGTCTAAAGCTATAAAAATTCCAATATAAAGCACAGGAGAAAATCTGCCCCATCTTCAAGAAAAAAATATTTCTTAGGACATAGAGAACAAAAATGTATATTCACAAGGTTTCTTTACAAATGAAAAAGAAATAATTATAAATATTAAGAAAATAAAAGAGCAAGCTACAGACTAGAATAAGATATTCAAAAATATATACCTGAAAAAGAGCTTGACTACATAAAGGAATCCTACACATCAATAAGAAAAAGATATCCTAATGTCTAACTTGAACAGATGCTTCAAAAAAAAGATATACAAATGGCCAAGATGCACATGAAAATACACCTAACATCTTTAATTGTGTGTAAATACAAATTGAAACCACAGAGTTACTAATTGTGGAATGCAAAAAAATGACAACACTAAATGATGAACATATGGTGAACAACTCAACCTCTCATAATTTGCTGATGGAAGACTACAATAAAATACACACTTTTGAAAACTAATCCAGTTTCTTACAAAGTTCAACATAAAAATATTTCATCATTTATCAATTACACTCCTAGGCCTTTACACGACATCAATTGAATGGGCACAAAAAGACTTTTACATACCTGTTTATAGCAGTATTACTGAAAGTAGTAGAAACTTTGAAAAAAATCAAATATTCATCCAAAAAAACCCAGATTTTTTAAAAAAAGTATATATCTACACAATGGAATACTACTTAGCAATGAAAACAATGAACTACACAATGGAACTTAACAAAGAAAATAATGAGAAACCAATACACACAACATGAAAGGATCTCAAGAATATATATTAAACAATAATAGTGAGACACAAAATATACAAAGTCCAAGAACAGACAAAAGTAATACATGGATATAGACTTCAGAAAGCACGTTGCCTATTGGAGCTGGGAAATGACTGAAAGTGGACAAAGGGAACTTTCTAGCAAGTAGAAATATTGTATATCCTGATTTAGGTTTTGGCTACATGAATTTATATATATTTGTCATTGAATTATATATCTAAAATCTATGCGTTTATATACAATTTCTCTCAATACATAATACATAAAAAAACTAAAATTGAAAACTCAGTACTAGATTGAATGATCAAGAAAATCCTAACATTTAAGGTATAGGTCATGCCGGCATCAGAGATCTAGAGTAGCGGAATTGATGTCAGCAGAGTTAAGGCATTTTGAAATACCATGAAACTTGACACCTGTATCATGAAAAAACATCCTGCTTTCTATTTCTTATGTCCTGACAGTAACTTGTTTGGTCGTATTAATCAAGGATTTGATTCTACATGTTAATTTCATATTATTAGAGAATATTGCCAATTTTGCTTCTCATTCACATTTCCATTTAGAATTTCACTATTTTTTCATAGTAGTAAAGTACAATGCTTCGTATAAAATAGGCATTATGACTAATTTTCCATATCTCTATAATGTCAGGAACAGACTAATTTTATATGCATGTTTGAATGTAGATTGCCATGGTTGTAATGGCTAGTGGGAAAGTAGACATTTTACAGATATTTTAAGGTAGACTAAACAAAATTTCTTTGCTTAGATATGACTATTCTCTTAGGAGCTGAAAAGCCAATGAAAGTTGAAGTTGTACCTGTTCTTTGGTTTCATTCCATGGTTACTAGGAGCTAGTTAGAAAAGCATGTTAAAACTCACCTGTACAGAAGATAAAGTCTGTCAACATCAATTAGCTATTGTCTTTATCAAATTTCACCGTGGCATTTTCCAAAATTTAGACTATAAAGTTTCAAAACAGGATTAAAAAATTTAAATAAGGCTGGGAGCCGTGGCTCACGCCTGTAATCCCCGCATTTTGGGAGGCCGAGGTGGGCGGATCACGAGGTCAAGAGATGGAGACCATCCTGGCTAACACCGTGAAACCCCGTCTCCACTAAAAATACAAAAAAATTAGGCGTGGTGGCGGGCGCCTGTAGTCCCAGCTACTCGGGAGGCTGAGGTGGGAGAATGACATGAACCCTGGAGGCGGAGCTTGCAGTGAGCCGAGATTGTGCCACTGTACTCCAGCCTGGGTGACAGAGCCAGACTTCCATCTCAAAATAAATAAATAAAAAACTAGAAAGAATGAATCAGACAGACCAGGCGCAGTGGCTCATGCCTGTAATCCCAGCACTTTTGGGAGGCCGAGGAGGGCGGATCACGAGGTCAGGAGACGGCGACCATTCTGGCTAACACAATGAAACATTGTCTCTACTAAATATACCAAAAAAATTAGCCTGGGACCTGTAGTCCCAGCTACTGGGGAGGCTGAGGCAGAAGAATGGCGTGAACCCGGGAGGCGGAGCTGGCAGTGAGCCAAGAACGTGCCACTGCACTCCAGCCTGGGCGACAGAGTGATACTCCTTCTCAGAAAAAAAAAAAAAATTCAAATGAGTATATTTTAAAAATAGTAACAGAGATGCTTCAATTTAATTACCATCAATTGGCATATGCAATGAGATTGCTATTTAATACATTTATTCACATTTCCAGGTAAAATAAAATAGTTAACATCTAGAGAATAGAAAAAAATCAAGTGTGACTTGAAAGTGCAGAATTCTCATTTTAACCATCATATGTTAAGTCTAGAGACTAAACTATTTTTTAAACAAATGTTGAAAACATGTTTATTAACAGTATAAATTTGAGGGTTAGATTTCACATATATATAAGTGAAAATAAGCAATTGAAACATTTCAGTTTATTAAAAATTAAATTAATTTCTAGTGTGATTGGATGAGGGAATACTTGCTTATTTTTGCCTTTCTTGGTTGAAATGTTCAGTATCTTTTAAAAATCAAAACAATGGAACTCATGGAAATAGAGAATGGAAAGTTAGTTACTAGAGGCCGGGAAGGGTAGTTTGGGGAGGGGGAAGAAGAGAGGAAGTGGAAATGGTTAATGGGTACAAAAAAAAAACAAACAAATAAAACTAGAAAGAATGAATAAGACAGGCCGTGCGCGGCTCATGCCTGTAATCCCAGCACTTTGGGAGGCCCAGGCGGGTGGATCAGGAGGTCAGGAGATTGAGACCATCCTGGCTAACAGTGAAACCCCGTCTCTACTAAAAATACAAAAATAAATTAGCTGGGCGTGGTGGCGGGCCCCTGTAGTCCCAGCTACTGGGGAGACTGAGGCAGAAGAATGGCGTGAACCCAGGAGGTGGAGCTTGCAATGAGCTGAAATGGCGCCACTGCACTCCAGCCTGGGCGACAGGGTGAGACTCCGTCTCGGAAAAAACAAAAACAAAAAGAATGAATAAGACCTATTATAGTATTTGATAGCTCAGCACGGGGACTAGAGTCAAGCGTTCAATTGTATATTTTAAAATAACTAAGAGTTTAATTGGATTGTTTGTAACACAAAGGATAAATGCTTGAGGGGATGTAGACCCAATTTCCCATGATGTGATTATTACCTATTGCATGTTTGTGCCAAAATATCTCATATACCCCGTAAATATATATACCTATTATGTACCCACAGAAAAAATAAAAAATGAAGAAATTTTCAATATATTTATTTGTTCTGAAAAAGTTAAAATGTATTGTTGTGATTGCAGAACTCTCCATACTATAAGTATTTATAGAATAATTGGTTATAGCACCTCTTTTTTTCCTGCTTGCTCATAGAACGTTGCTACCAATTCCAAGCTCAAACCATGAAGGGCTTGGAAAGCCACGGAGTAAGTGCATAAATAAACCTCCTAGGCTGGACGCGGTGGTTCACATCTGCAATCCCAGCACCTTGGGAGGCCGAGGCAGCCGGATCACAAAGTCAGGAGATGGAGACCATCCTGGCTAACACAGGGAAACCCAGTCTCTACTAAAAATACAAAAATTAGCCGGGCTTGGTGGCGGGCGCCTGTAGTCCCAGCAACTCGGGAGGCTGAGGCAGGAGAATGGCGTGGACTGGGGAGGAGGAGCCTGCAGTGAGCTGAGGTCGCGCCACTGCACTCCATCTTGGGCGACAGAGTGAGTCTCCGTCTCAAAAAATAAGAAATAAAATAAATGGATAAACCTCCAACAGCAGAGATTTCAGGAAAAAAAATAACCATAGTAAAACTGGAAGACTTAAGGAAAGCTATTTATGTTACTCTGAGGAATACAAATCAATAAAAGTTCATGGCTGAAAGGTTCTCATTGGCTGGAACATACTGGTAGCACAGTAATTTCAAAACCCAATGTAGGGTTTGCCAACCACAGCACATTTTCTGATTGTATCCAATAAAACGTTATGACCTAGAAACGGTTATCTCTAGTGTAAATTTCTTGAATGACTTTATTTTTTATTCTAACAGGACTAAGCTGATATCAGGACATTTTAAATAAGGTTTCAAAGAACTGTAAAATGCTTTTAGGTTAAATATTTCAAAGTCAACTTCATGAATGTTGTTGTTGGAAAGCACACTCATCATTCAGAGGTATGAAGAATAATACAGACAATAACTTGATTACCTTTCTAGAAGTTTGTTAAATTTTCCATTTTGAGAACTCCAACAAATCCTCTGTTAATTATTTAGCCGCATCTAAACCAATGAAAGCTGTTGTAAATCTCTCCATGCTGCAATGCCAGTGTAAAGTCTTCTTGTGTCTTGGTATAAAGTCTTCTTGTGTCCTGTGTCAGGGTAATCACCTTTCTAAGATGTACCTTAATTTTCCATGCTAATTTAAAAAGTTACCCTTCTCTAAGTGCTGCTGATCAATGTATCTGCCACATCAACTATGATATTTTAAATGAAAAAAGAAATAAAATTCTTCCAGTATAAAGTCTCATCCACATCAAGCATTATACCCCCAGATGAGAAAGAGAAACTCCAAAAGAATAACTTGAAAAGTTAGAGACTGAGTATCAAAGTTCTTAAAGACACCTTTTAGTTTAATATCAACTTATTATTTCTATAATTTTTAAAAAATGCCATTAATTTATCATTTCATACATTGCTCAGTCCATGAAAACACTTGTACTTACCATTCTGACGGTATACAAGGGTGAAAACTGTTAATGAAAAGTTGCATATATAGATGAATAATACTAATAAACTACCACTCTAGAATGTAAACTACACAACGGCAGAGGCTGCAGTGGTTTGGTTCGGTGCTGTTGTTCTGAAGCCTAGAATGGTGCTTGTCCTAGAGTAGGCACTCAGCAAATGTTTCATAATGAAAATATCTGAAATGAAGCTCTCCAAGTTCTGCATTATCTCATAAAAGTATAGGCATGCCCCACATAACAATGTTTGGCTAACGACGGATCACATATACCACAGTGGGTCCCTTAAAGTTATACTGGAGCTGAAAAATTCCTGTTGCTTGTTGAGGTCCTAGCTGCAGTATCATTACAGCTCAAACATTATTCACATGTTTATGGTGAGGCTGATGTAAATAAACCTAAAAAGAGAAGACGAACTCCCAAGAAAATACACAGTGATGGGTGCAACTTTTGCAGAGCTCAACAAGCTCCATAAAAAGTTTTAAAACATGGACACCAACAGCAACAGATTTTCCTTAATAGAGAGAAATGTTCATGATGCATTATTTGCTTATAAGCAAATCTATAAGGAGAGAAAAAAAAACAATAAGTAAACCACCATGGACATATTTCTAAAAAAGCGACACCTGGGATCTCCAGGAAGTATTTGGAAAGAAGGTCCTGTTATCATGGGAGATGAAAGCTCCGTACATGTCATTGGCCCTGATGAGCTTTCAATGGAATAAGATGTGGAAGTGAAAGACAGTGATATTGACGATCCTGACCGTGTGTCCGCCTAGGCTACTGTGTGTGTTTGAGTCCTAGTTTTTAACAATATAAAAATATAAACAAAAATAATTTTTTAAAATTAGAAAAAAGCTTTTAAAGTAAGAATATAAAGAAAGGAAAATGAAAACAATGTTTCTAACGTAAAAATGTCACAGTGAGCAAAGTTAATTTTTTACGTAAGAAAGGAAATGTTTTCTAAATTTAGTGTAGCCTAAGTGTACAGTGTGTATAAAGTCTACAGTGGTGTACAGTCATGTCTTTGGTCTTCACATTCACTCACTACTTACTGACTCACCTAGAGCAACTTGCAGTCCTGAAAGCTCCGCTCATGGTAAGTTCCCTATGTGGGTGTATTTTTTGTTTACCTTTTGGATTTTATTTTTACTGTATTTTTCCATGTTTAGGTCTGTTTACATACACAAATACCTATCATCGTGCTACAATTGTTTACAGTATTCAGTACCTCTGGGGCACTGGCTGTATCTTGTCTCTAAATGAGATGTGTTTAAAACATTTTTTCTGCCAGAAGCAATACTTACCTCCATGTACTTGTTCAGGGGTCAGCTCAGACCTCACCTGATTGCTCAAGCCTTGATTATAGGCCCTTTTATGTCAATTTGTAATGCCTTCCATATTCTTTATTATCATATCACATTTTGTTTATAAATTCACTTATGAGTATCCTGCAGAAGGCTCAACTCCAAAGGGGCAGTTATGTGTCTAGCTTCTATTTCCCGCACTCAATATTTCTTCAATGTATAAAAAATTACTATTCATCATCTCATGAATTGTTAATAGTTAATAAGGATAGAGCCCCAAACACAAATAAATACCAGGAAATGCAAACAACACAAAACAATTTTTTTCTTGTATAGATCAATGGTGGAATCTAAAATACAACAATCACATTTTTTTCTATATATCTAGAGACATATCTAACAAATGAAGCTTGAAAAGTCACAAAGGAAAAGCACTGGCATTCGTGTGAGGTTAGACTTCTTAAAATAGACCTTTGAACAAAAAGGAAGAGGATCAAATTCTATAAAATATAGATGAGAATATTTGAAGCTCTTCATGAAAATATGACATACTGTAATCTAGAGACAGTCCTAAATGTTTGAAATACAATAGAATAGGGAAGATCAGACTTCTTTTCAATGAGTATGGGAAACATGTCTTTTATTACATATAGGTGTTGCAGAGGGCAGCATTAAATCCCTTTAGTGGGTTTATCAACCTTGATGTTATTGACAGTTTGAATCAGAAAACTCTTTGCTGTGACAACCAGAAATGACTCCAGACATTAGCAAATGTCACCTGAGTCACCTGAGGGGTAAAATAGCCCCGGGTTGTTCTATAGGTTTCAGGTGGATTTGGCAAAAAGCATGGATGTCAGAGATATAGTGACGGTTTTATTATCAATTTAATGATACTAATTATCATCAATTAATGATATTAATTATCATTGGTTATCAAAGGTTAAGCATCGTTAACCTTTGAAAGTGAGAGTCATGGTATCTCAACCAAATACTAGTGTTGTAACTTACTTTCTTTTTTTTTTTTTTTAGACAGAGTCTTGCTCTGTCACCAGGCTGGAGTGCAGTGGCGTGATCTTGGCTCACTGCAACATCTGCCTCCCAGGCTCAAGCCATTCTCCTGCCTCAGCCTCCCAAGTAGCTAGGATTACAGGTGCCCACCAGCACATCCAACTAATTTTTGTATTTTTAGTAGAGATGGGGTTTCACCATGTTGGCCAGGATGGTCTTGATCTCCTTACCTCGTGATCCACCTGCCTCGGCCTCCCAAAGTGCTGGGATTACAGGCATGAGCCACCGCGCCCGGCCCGTAGTGTTGTAACTTTCAAACAATTATTGATCCAAAAAACCTCCGTTGAAAGATACAAGTAATCAGCATTTAAAAGATTATAATTAAGTGCCAGTTTCATATACTGGAAGGGAGAATAAAGAAATCTCAATGCCTGACTCATCTTTGCCTCTACTCTGTGAGACAGCGAACAATATCCTTTACAATTTTTTCCCTCACTTTTCTCATCTTTACATTGAAGGTATGAATTATTTCTTAGTCCCATAATAGCTCTAATATTCCATGATCATATGATATCATTTTGTGTATATCAGAGTTAGTAAAATAAAAATAACCACTCTCTTCTGATACAGGCATCATAATGTACCACAACTGATATTAAGCATAAAAAGATTTTTATAAATTATGTAATTTTTGGAGGTTTACCTCAATCTAAAGCTCAATAGCCATTATTTGAAGGTATCTGAAGTTCTATTAGAAACTCGTATTTCTTTGAGTTAAAGCAACTCTTTTCAATCTGTGTTCTATGGACACTCACGAGTATACATTAAAGGGCAGTAAGCCGGCAAGGCTCTAAACCTCCAATAATTCAAACAGAATATACAAGCTTTAATGATGTTACTTACTGAGGTGTGGCCAAAAAAACCTCTGAATATAGAATTTGGCTAGATATAAAAAAACACTAGAAGGTATAAAATATATTTTTAAATGTTCATAGAGCTATCAAACCATGTGTGGTTTATAGGCAATGGATGCAAATTCACATATTTTTCTTTCCAAGGCAGCCTTCTGAGGAAGGACAGTGCCTCTATAGAGCAGTGTCTGGGATAAACAAGCCTGGAAAGTCAGACACAAAGCCCTGGTAATTCTGAGTGTAGAAATATATGTCATGTCATCATACTAAAAGGGCAGGGAGCAGTGTGCAAAAATTACATGGTTTTGAAACAGGCATGTATGTGGAAACCCAGCAGAAGCAAATGCATTCTTTACTACATCAGAAAAAGAGCCATAGGTTTGCAGCACACAGGTAGAAGGAAGAATTTGCAGAGCTACTAGGATAAGCTAAAGGGGCTGACCACCTCCTTTCAATAAGCGAAAACTATTTTTTCTATGGCAGTTGTTGATCTGCCCTCTCACCTCTAAAAATAGTTCACTTTTAAGGATTCTGGGATTCAAGATGATAAATAAAATACCAGCAATCTATATTATTAAGTTGTAGAATTAACCATACTGCATGCAATATATTTTCAGGAATATCTGATTTTTTTAAAGTTACTCATTATACAAAGCTAAAGTTGTCCTAACTTGTAAATTATTGCATAAAAATTGACTTTCAAGTCCATAGAACTCCTAATGAATCAATCTTCAGAATGTCCCTGGTTCAGAAGCAAGATGATGCTACTCAGAATCTATTGGAAAGCTTTGCTACTATGGTTTAAGAGATTAATTCAAATATTGTATTTCCCAAATATAGTTAACAACAGATATACCTCACTTACGAAAGAAGCTGAATCACTTTAAAACATCCTCTTTTCTACCCTCTTCTTTCTTCCCTTCTACTTTCTCTTTCTCCTCCATTTCCACTTTCTGGTCTTCTAACTCTTATAGGCCCACCTCCCCCAGAAAACCATCCTTTAGGCTGGAGCCCCTCCCAGGCCTATTCCCATAGGTATCTCTCTCCCACCGCATTTACCACAACTCTCCCTCACTACTATAGGTTTCTGTGGACAGGATTAAGCCCACTTACATTTTAAATTCCTAGTTTCTACCACTAGTTTTTGATGTGCAACAGCATCCAATAAATATTATTTCAATCAATAATTAAATAAACAAACTGTTGGCCAGATTTATCCAACATACGAACTGAGAAGACACACTACAGCCTCACGCTTTCTTCCTAATATTGTAGAGCAAGTTATGTTTTCAAGGTGAGAATAAGGGACAAAATTGGCATTCACATGAAAACTGGCATTCAAATGCATGATCTGGAATTAGTTCCAATTAATAATTATGATTTGTGTATGAAAAGTTTAGGACTGAAAAGAAGCAGCCCATTCCATCACTGTGAACTGATTTCATCACTTTCCAAAGAACAGAAAATTACATGACATGATTACACAATAACAGCCAAGGGTCACGTCAATACCTCACTATTAAAAGTATTTTGCTCAACTAAAATGATGTTTTCCAAAGCGATGGAGAGTACAGCACTCAAGGCTATATTTTCTACTATAAGACTATGAAGAATATTCTTCAAAAATTAGATTTATGGTCACTATATGTATTTTGAAAATAAAATGAGTTAAAATTTCCTGTCAAAATACATCTTACTTTAGAAACTAATCTCAGAGGTCATTTAACCAGGAGATGTAATTTCTGATTATACAACCAAGAAGGATAAGGAAAGTTTTGTTTTATTATTCTATTTCTAAATAATCCTGTATCTCTTTCCTGTAATATTTACTAAATATATATTTTAACCAGGGATGAGGTTTCTCATTATTCTTTTGATATTAATTACTTCTTATTCTTAGGTTAGAAATTTGGAACCAAAGTAGAAATATTACATCAAATCTTACGGAAAAAGAACACTTCTCCCCTCTAAATCAGAAATGTAACACTCAGCAGCTGAGAGGAAGTAAACCATGCCTAATTCTATGTCGTTGCTCTTTGACAGAATTTGTTTTTCAATCAAACTCTATGATGTACTTACAGTAAAGGCCATAATTTCTCTAATCTGTGTGTATATAAATATATATACACATATACATAATTATAATAAAGGTACATACAGAAACCTATTTAATGGCCATCCTTAAAGGAGTCTTTCAAAACTCACTACATTTAGTAATTATTACTAATCATCAATGATGTTTTCACACCCATTTCAGTTGCACAAAATTATAATAAAGCATACATTCTCTCTTTGAACTTAATCTTCACTCCAACAATCTAATTTTTTCCCATTAATATTATCCATTTTCCCAAAACCTCTTCAATTCCCATAAACATTGAGAACTGTTATCTCACCCTAGAGTAACTTCAACATTTTCTGTAGAGGATTTGAGATGAGATTGGCCAATTTGATGAAAAGAAATGGGAGAATACTTGAAGGAGAAATAACCACTGACAATACTTGCAGAGGTATCCAAGTAGGTAGAAATTACACTGAGTTCCTCCTTCCTTTTGTCTTCAGTAAAGAGCCATTCAAAAGCCAATGATGGAGAAGCCTACTCATACTACTAATTACTTCTCTCGGTGAACTTGCACTTCACAAAAGATCTAAAGCTGCTCAGCTTATTATAAAGGTATACTTGATCATCAACTTCAGTTTACCTGCTTACATCAATTCTAAGGAAATACTAAGTTACTAATCCATGACCAATAAAAGAATGAAAATTTCAGTAAAACCCTTATGTACAACTCAAAATTGTTACACTGGGAGAATCAGGTTAAACTAGCATTTAATATGTTACTATGATGGTATATTAGATGCTGTTTTTTTCTTCAACATAAAGCATCCAATTTAGGATTATATGTTAATTGAAAAGTTGTAAAATGAATATGACTGTATATTAGAACCTGCTGTGTTTGTGTGATTTAGTAGGTCATATGGGCATGCCAGGGTATACACTAGGTGACATGTCAAGTGTCTTACAGCTGTATAGGTACTTTTCAGATCATGTAGAGGGAGCCCCACAACGCCTTCTGCAAACAAGAGTTTCCCATATGTTCATTTAATTTGCACGGATTTCACTATATGCCTTTCTGCCAAGAGGAAAAACAATGAGATAGGGATGATGTAAATGATGATGGTTAAAGCCCCAGTTAAAGTATTAACTATGATCCAATTTTAAGCGTGATCTAATAATCCCCTATGAGGTACCTACTATTATGTCCATAAACAAAATAAATCTAGGTGCCTAAACAAATAAACTCAAGTCACAAAACATATTTTTCCTTAAATAGGAAAAAAAAATAATGCATGTTTCAATTAAATAACTATCTTTGTTTCTCTCTTCTATAATATGCTTCTCCCTGCACAGATCTCCCCCTTCGCCCCACATAATGCTTGAAAGGTAACTCTTGGTTCAGTACTCAATCCTTTAAATGTTAATCCGACTGGGCCGGTGCACCTAAATAATTAATAAATGTCCTCTTAAACCCGGTGAGTCTATCTAATTCCTTAAAAATCCCGCTACAGGATTGCAGGTGTGAGCCAGTGTGCCCAGCCCAATTCATTAATCAGAGAGGAATAGATGGGCCTGGCATGGTGGCTCACACTTGTGATCCAGGGACTTTGGATGGCGGAGCACTGGGGATCACTTGAGCCTAGGAGATCCAGACTGGCCTGGGCAACATTGTGAAACTCAGTCTCTCTTTTTTTTTTTTTTTTTTTGAGGCAGACTTTCGCTCTTGTTGCCCAGGCTGGAGTGCAGTGGCGCGGTCTCGGCTCCCTGTGGCCTCTGCCTCTTGGGTTTGGGTGGTTCCCCTGCCTCAGCCTCCCGAGTGGCTGAGATTGCAGGTGTCAGGTGTGAGCCGCCATGCCCGGCTAATTTTCTTTTCTCTTTTTTTTTTTTGGTACACACATGGTTTCTCCCTGTTGGTCAGGCTGGTCTCAAACTCAGGACCTCAGGATATCCACCCACCTTGGCTTCCAGGGGTGCTGGGATTGCAGGCATGAGCCAGCGCGCAAGGCACAGTTGATTAATCAGAAAGGAATAGATCGGCCTGGCCTGGTGGTTCATGCTTGTGATCCCAGGAGGTCGGACCGCCGAGCGCGGGGGATCGCTTGAGCCTAGGAGTTCCAGACTTGCCTGGGCAACATGGTGAAACCCGGTCACTTTTTGTTTGTTTTGACGTGGAGATTGGCTCTTTTTGCCCAGGCTGGAGTGCAGTGGTGAGGTCTTGGCTCAACGGGCCTCCACCTCCCGGGTTTGGGTGGTTCTCCTGCCACAGCCTCCCGAATGGCTGGGATTGGACGCGTGAGCCACCATGCCCAGCTCATTTTGTTTTTTGTTTGTTTTTGTTTTTGTTGTTAGAGATGCGGTTTCTCCATGTTCATAAGGCTGGTCTCAAACTCCCCAGATCAGGTTATCCGCCCGCCTCGGCGTCTGGAGGTGCTGGGATTGCAGGCATGAGCCAGCGCGCAAGGCCCAATTTATTAATCACAAAGGAATAGCGCGGGGGATCACTTGAGCCTAGGAATTCCAGACAGGCCGGGGCAACATGGTGAAACCTGGTTTCTTTTTATTTTTTGTTTTGAGGCAGTTTCGCTCTTGTTGCCTGGCTGGAGTGCAATGGCATGGTTTTGGCTCCCGGTGGCCTCCGCCTCTTGGTCCTGGGTTTGGATCATTCTCCTGCCTCAGCCTCCCGAGTGGCTGGGATTGCAGGCATGAGCCACCATGCCCGGCTAGTTTTTTTTTTTTTTTTTGGTACAGACGGAGTTTCTCCATGTCAGGCTGGTCTCAAACTCCTGACCTCAGGTTATCCACCCGCCTCAGACTCCCGGGGTGCTAGCATTGCAGGTGTGAGCCACCGGGGTGCTGGGATTGCAGGCATAAGCCACTGCGCCTGGCCGAATTGTTTAATCAGAAAGGAATAGATGGGCCTGGTGTGGCGGCTCACGCTTGTGATCCCAGGACTTTGGATGGCGGAGTGCTGGGGATCGCTTGAGCCTAGGAGTTCCAGACAGGCCTGGGCAACATGGTGAAACCTGGTCTCGATTTTTTTGTTTTGTTTTTGTTTGTTTGTTTGTTTGAGGTGGAGTTTGGCTCTTGTTTCCCAGGCTGGAGTGCAGTGGCGCGGTCTCAGCTCCCCGCGGCCTCCGCCTCCCGGGTTTGGGTGACTCTCCTGCCTCAGCCTCCCAAGTGGCTGAGATTGCAGGCATGAGCCGCCATACCTGGCAAATTTTGTACTTTTTTTTTTTTTTTTTTGGTACAGACGGGGTTTCTCCCTTCGTCAGGGTAGTCTCAAACTCCTGACCTCAGGTTACCCCCGCGCCTCGGCCTCCCAGGGTGCTGGGATTGCAGGCATGAGCCACCATGCCCAGCTTTTTCTTTTTTAGTAGAGACAGTTTTCTCCATGTTGGTCAGGCTGGTCTCCAACTCCCGACCTCAGGTTATCCGCCCGCCTCGGCCTCCCGGGGTGCTGGGATTGCAGGAGTGAGTCACCGCGCCGGGCCCAGTTTATTAATCAGAAAGGAACAGATCGGCCTGGCGTGGCGGCTCATGCTTGTGATCCCAGGACTTCGGATGGTGGAGCCGGAGGATCGCTTGAGCCTAGGAGTTCCAGGCCGGCCTGGGCAACATGGTGAAACCCAGTCTCTCTACCTCTTTTTTTTTTTTTTTTTCTTCTGAGAGGGAGTTTCGCTCTTGTTGCCCAGGCTGGAGTGCAGTGGCAGCATCTCGGCCCCCCGCAGCTTTGACCACCCGGGTTTGGGTGGTTCTTCTGCCTCAGCCTCCCGAGTGGCTGGGATTGCAGGCGTGAGCCACCAGGTCCGGCTACTTTTGTATTTTGTATTTTTTGGTAGAGATGGGGTTTCTCCATGTTGGTCAGGCTGGCCTCAATCTGACCTCAGGTTATCCACCCGCCTCGGCCTCCCGGGGTGCTAGGATCCCAGGCATGAGCCACCGCGCCCGGCCGAATTTTTAATCGGACAGGAACAGATCGCCTGGCGTCATGGCTCACGGTTGTGATCCCAGGACTTTGGATGGCTGAGCGGTGCGAATCGCTTGAGCCTAGGAGATCCAGACCAGCCTGGGCAACATGGTGAAACCTGGTTTTTTTTTTTTGAGGCAGAGTTTCCCTCTTGTTGCCCAGGCTGGAGTGCAGTGGCGCGGTCTCAGCTCGCCGGGCCTCCGCCTCCCGGGTTTGGGTGGTTCGCCTGCTTCAGCCTCCTGAGTGGCTGGGATTGCAGGCGTGAGCCACCATGCCTGGCTACTTTTTTATTTATTTATTTTGGTAGAGACGGGGTTCCTCCATGTTGGTCAGGCTGGTCTCCAGCTCCTCACCTCCGGTGATCCGCCAGCCTCGGCCTCCTGGTGTTTTGGGATTGCAGGCGTGAGTCACTGCACCTGGCCGGAAACCCAGTCTCTTAACGAAAAAACAAAACAAAACCCACAGATTAGCGGGGCCTGGTGGGCCCTGCGGGTAGTCCCAGCTACTCTGAAGGCTGATGCAGGAGGATTGCTTGAGCCCGGGGTGGAGGTGGCAGTGAGCCATGATGGCGCTGCTGCAGTCCAGACTGGGCGACAGAGCGGGACTCTGTCTCAGGAAAAGAGAAAGGAAAAAAGAAAAAAGGAAGTACATAAAATTGCTGAATCAAGGAACAGCTTGACAGTATATTATTGAGAGAAATAGAGGCAAAGTTTACCAGACACCAATGTTCACTTAGTGGAACTGCAGGTGTCCCCAGACAGGAGGCCGCTACTTTTCCAAAAGAAACCTATTATTGACCAAAAAAAAAAAAAAAAAAGTTGGTTTGTTACAATATACAAATGGCTGAACTTTATATAGCCACTACCCTCTTTTAGCACTGCTCTAAGCCTTTTCCTGCTCTGAAATAGCTACTATTGTTACTTCCATTGTAGAGAAAACAGATGCGAGAGGTTGTTGTGCAAGGACTAGGGAAACTGACTATGAAATTGACTTGTTGTTAGTTTCGGACTTAAAGGTTCTTCCTGCTCTGCTCTTTACATTGCCACATTTTAGTTAACATACCTCTTAAAATACCGGTCCTTTCTGTATTTGGAGGGACTCCTCTTGCATTTTGAAGTTTTTTTTTACACTAAGCATTTGGTCAGAAAATCATCTGCATTTTATGTCAGTTTAAGTTTAGACATTGTTCAATTAGGAATGTAAATATGAGCAAACAGTTATCTGATTGAAATAGATAACCTAGAAAAAAAATCACTTATGAGAAAGTCAAGAAAATGTGAACTCTGGATTTGTGACTATTTTCAGAATATTAATTTTTTGGTATTTAATGGCATTGTGAATATATTTGTTTTTAAAAATTCCTTGTCTTCTACAGATACATACAAGGTAATTTAAAAAATGATATGATGTATAGGTTTTATTTCAAAATAATTAAGAGGAAGAAGGAACGTATATAAATGAAGTGGGAATATAAATGAAACAAAACTGGCTGTGGCCAGGTGTGGTGGTTCACACCTGTAATCCCAGCACTTTGAGAGACCGAGGCAGGTGGATCACATGAGGTCAGGAGTTCAAGACCAGCCTGACCAATGTGGTGAAACACCATCTCTACTAAAAATACAACAGCTAGCCGGATGTGGTGCCGGGTGCCTGTAATCCTAGCTACTTGGGAGGCTGAGGCAGGAGAATAGCTTGAACCTGGGAGGCGGAAGTTGCAGTGAGCCAAGATCACACCACTGCCCTCCAGCCTGGGCAACCATAGCAAAATCCCACCTTTAAAACAAAAAACAAAAAAACAAAAACAAAAAACCTGTCCATGCCATGAATGAAAAATTGTTGATGATGTGTATATGTAGGGCAATTACGTTATTTTTCTCAACTTTTTTTGGGTTTGAAACTTTTTATTGAACACATGCACATGTCCCTTGATAACTGGGGCTGCTTCCCCATTATTCTTGTAGTAGCCCTTCTGATTTTCACTTCATCTTCCGTCTTAGAGATTCTGGATTTTTCGTGTGTGTATGTGTGGCAATTTCAAGTATGTCTTTGCAAGGACTATCCAGCATGTCTGCCTACTCAGCCATATTATCAGAAACAGAAATAGTTTCCAGATTCTGTTCTTGTCCTGTTTAGACTTTTTAAGTTCCAAGAACAGTCACCTTCCACCAGACACTCTGATGTTGGAAGACAAAGCATATTTTGTAAGTGGCATGGTTTCTGGGCTCCAATTGAGAAGAGAGTCACAGCTTTCAACAATCCAAAAATAGCTTACTGTGACTCACCATATTTAGAAAGATGGAGATTATTAAAAAAAGAAAACCTTAATTTACTATGTGACCTCTAAGTATCTCGGCTGAAAATTGTAAAGATAGAAAGGTAAATCAAAAGATACAGAGACTGTAATCATGCACTTAATGAAGTGCTAAATCAAAATATATTTGGCATATGTGAAAGAGTTTAATTTTATCCCATTTTTTACTAGCACTATAGGTATTTGCAAGTACATACAAAACTACAGTGTTACATATAAACTACCAAAAAGGAACTTAAGAAATGAGACTAATCTAGCAACTTTATTTAAAAGTTTATCTTAAGGGAATAATTAAGGATGTCCATACAAAAGGATTTAGCCATGACATGAGACTGTTCTTCCTGGCAAATCAATGGAAATTATTAAATGTGCAAAAGGGAACTGTTGGGATAAATTGTAACACCTTCATATGATCGTATATCATAACCTTTTTAAATGATATTGAAGAGTTGCATATATTGACTTAAACACATATTCATAACACATCACTGAATAGGAGAAATACGGGCCAGCAAAGAACAAAGAGTTGGTCCAATTTCTACAAAAAAAAGAAGACTAATAGCATGACAGCTGGGAAGAGGGACTATGTCAACGTACGTGTGTATATGTATATATATGCATAGCAAGTATGAACTTGAAAGGATATATATCAAATTGTTTACACAGATTACCTCAGAGAGGTAAATAACCGGCCTTTGGTGTTCTGTGTTCCACAGACTCTGAATTTTCTTTTTTTTATTTAAATAGAGACGGGATCTTAGCCAGGAGCAGTGGCTCACACCTGTAATCCCAGCACTTTGGGAGGCTGAGGAGGGCGGATTGCTTAAGGCCAGGAGTTCAAGACCAATCTGGCCAACATGGCAAAACTCTGTCTCTACTAAAAATTCAAAAATTAGCCAGGTGCAGTGGCTTATGCCTATAACTCCAGGTACTCAGGAGGCTGAGGCATAAGAATTGCTTGAACCAGGAGGCGGAGGTTGCAGTGAGCAGAGATCGCACCATTGCACTCCAGCTTGGGCAACAGACCAAGACTCTGTCAAAAAATAAAAACAAAACAAAACAACAACAACAAAACAGTAATAAAGAGAAAATCTTATGGACAGAAGCAATGTCTCATGCCTGTAATCCCAGTGCTTTGGGAGGCCAAGATGGGAGAATCGCTTGAGGCCAGGAGTTCAAGACCAGCATGGGCAACATAGCAAGACCTTTTGTCTACAAAAAGTTTAAAAATTAGCCAGGCATAGTAGTGCATGCTTATACTCCCAGCTACCTGGGAGGCTGAGGTGGGAGGATCACTTGAGCATGAGAGTTGGAGGTTGCAGTGAACTGTGATCACACCACTGGGAAGCCATGACCCCATCCCTGCCTCCTTCCTCTGTCCTATGCTAGCAATAAATGTTTCCCAGCCACAAATAATTATTAGAACCTCCTCCCCATGTGCCACCACCAACCACCGCTAGGTATGATACAGGGGCGGCCCTACCCTCTGGAATATACAAAACCTTACACGGACACAATATATACACCGGGGAAGGGGGGCCACCCCAGCAGCCCATGCCCTCGCCTGGTCCACAGTTAGCCCCACTGTCCTGCCTCAGCTACCTCTCTGAATAAGAAGATTGGAGCCCCCCCGAGGGAAAAGTTGCTATGATGAGAGTAAGGAGGCCTCCTCCAAACAAACCAACTCCACCAGCCTCTGGCTCTTAAATAACAATCATCATCATCCAGAAATTTAAGGACTCAGCTCTGGTCAAGGTGGCAAAGGGTCTGTTTGTCTTTCCCAGTAGACAGTAGAAAGCACACTGTGTATGATTTCAGTTGTTTTAATGTCACAGGACATAATCCCAAAAGTCCCTGTGGACCTATCTCTTCTGTTTTTGTCTGCTGTCTCTCTGTTGGTCAGGGTAGTTTCTATTTTCAGGTTCACCGGTTCTCTCCTCTCTCCTTTCCACTCTGTTGTAGAGCCTGTCTACTGAGCTATTTATTTCAATTCTTTCATTTTGTTTTGAAATTTTATTTGAGATGGAATCTCGCTCTGTCACCCAGGGTGGAGTGCAGTGGCATGATCTCCGCTCACTGCAAACTCCACCTCCCGGGCTCAAGTGATTCTCCTGCCTCAGCCTCCCAAGTAGTTGGGATTGTAGGCGCCTGCCACCACACCTGGATGATTTTTATATTTTTAGTAGAGACAAGGCTTCATCATGTTGGCCAGGCTGGTCTCAAACCCCTGACCTCAGGTGATCTGCCCACCCTGGCCTCTCAAAGTGCTGGGATTACAGCTGCAATTATTTCATGTTTTTATTCCTTTTTTTTTTTTTTTTTTTTTTTTTAAGACAGAGTCTCGCACTGTTGCCCAGGCTGGAGTGCAGTGGTGCCGTCTCAGCTCACTGCAAGCTCCGCCTCCCGGGTTCACGCCATTCTCCTGCCTCAGTCTCCCAAGCAGCCGGTACTACAGGCACCCGCCACCACACCCGGCTAATTTTTTTGTATTTTTAGTAGAGACTGGGTTTCACCGTGTTAGCCAGGATAGTCTCGATCTCCTGACCTCATGACCCACCCACTTCGGTCTCCCAAAGGGCTGGGATTACAGGCGTGAGCCATCGTGCCTGGCCTCATGTTTTTATTCTTAAAATTTTCATTTGATTTTTCTTTATGTCTTCTATTTTACTTCTATTTTTCTACCCTTTCTTTTGATTCAGGCATTCATGTAATTGCTCACTGGGGCCTTTTCATGGGATGTGCTTTAAAATTCTCTTGTTAGAGAGCCCTGGGTGGTGGGATGAGCGTGGAAAGTCTACGTCCCTGCCCGCTCCTTAGCTGAAGGTGGTGGGGATGAAGCCACATTTTTTTCCTGTGGTGTTTTCCTAGAGTTGGGTGGTTACTGTCTGAAAGTTTTCTGGCTTGTTGGGCTGATCCTTTACTGGGGCTTTTTTTTTTTTTCCTCTATTTCCATTACCATTTCCAGGTTGATTCTTCTTCAGTGCCAACTATAGAATACATGAGATGACAAAACCACCCAAGTCCCAGGGGCCTTAGCCAGCCTGCCTTTCTCCATCTTTCGTATTCGTCTTATTTTTGTTTGAAATATAACTTCCAGGATTGTTATCTACACTTAATAGGAGAAGCAGAGAAAGGTGTTTACTCCATTTTGTCTGGAAGTGGAAGTCCATTATTTTTATTTTTTAAAGTATTTTATTTTATTTAATAATCAGCAGTACTAGTAGTTTGACAAAGCAGAAAGTGCATGCGTTTCCCTTTCAGTGTTAACTTTGAACACCTGGCTGTCTCTCTCCATGCATATTTGTGTAGATAAGTGTTGGACATTGTAGTAAGGTGAAAAGAGAGTTGAACAGATGAATGGATGAAGAGACAGAAAGAAAACTGGCATTGCTTAGTAATAAATAGATTTAATGATATAAAAAAATTAATGTTACTCGAATTTAAAAAGAAAAATTAACTAGAGAACTAAAGAAATTGCTGTTCTTCAGGAGAACTATATTGAACAAGAGAAAATTCTTGTTTTGGAATATTTCTCTAAGCGTGAAAGAAAAAAGGTAAGCCAGTTATGAGAGACTCACTGTGTTTGTGCCCACATGATTAGACATCAACCTTGCTTACGTTTCTTCTCCCTCTCTTTTGTCCTCTATGGACTGCTTTTTAAAATGTTGTAAAATTATTTTTACTTTGTCAAGATTTACTTATTTAAATTTTTGTCTGGACCCATATTCCTGTAACTGTTTTTGTCAATTTAACATTTAAATTCTCATTATATCATGTGTTCTACATTGATCAGTTAAGTGGTTCCAACCACCCTCTTACAAGGACAAAAAAGAAAAATATGTCTGGTCTTAACAACAATGCAGTAAGCCAAGAAAGAAAAATAAAATGTATAAAGATTGGGGGAAAAAAAACAGCCCTCATTACCATTCATCCAGTAGTAATTTTATTCCCTAGTTCTTCATTGTGATCCTTCCTTTTTTCTTGGGTGGGGGGGGGTGGATTTAAGTATCAAGTAGTTAAAATGTTCTCTCAACCTGTGTCTTGAATAATGAGAAGAAAAGTGTTCTTCTCTTTGTTTTTGCATGTTTGAGAATCCTTACTAAATTTATTAGCTCCATAAGACATTTTTGTTCCCAGAGTAATTCATAGCTTTTCGTCTCTCTTTTTAAAAAAATCATGTTGGGTGGTGTGTGCATTTCATTAAATTCATGTCCTTATTGAATTACTCTATAGTGCAAGCATTTTTAGAAGATTTCTTGTATTCCTTGGATCTTAGCTTTCCCAGAATGTGTTCTTCCTTTGATGTTTTTCATACCATGTTCTTTCTGTCCTGTACTGGTGTTATTTATGTGCATAATGATAATGACAGGATCCTTTTTAAAAAATATTATTGATCCTAATGTGGCTGGTTTTAGCCAGAACTCTAATTGGCTGTGATTAGTACAGATGGGTTCTTGTAGACACTCCTCCAAAAATATTTGTGGTATTTGTCTTCTCTTGTAAGCTGCATCTAATGCATTTGATGCTGCATTCTCTGTTCCTTTTTAATAGCAGTGGCCTTGGGGTGGGGGGTGGGAGAATCTGTCTAAGAAAACCTTTAGCTCTTTGTTGTAGGCCTGAAGACTGTTTTTCCCCATCTCAACATTGAATAAATAATCCTGGGTTCTCATTCTCCCAACTCTACACGTTACCTCAAAAATTGGCAGGCCCCCGGCAGCCCCTCCCAGTGTCTGCAGGAGAGTAGTGTATAAGGGCTTCTGCTCTTGATGGTGTATTTCCTTGATTTTTCCTCTCAAGCTGCGTACTCTACCTGTATCTCCCCATCTTTTAACAATGCCTATTAAATGATGGCCCATCAGCATTGTTACTGTCATTCCTAAACTGATTTTCAAAGGATTCTTTTTTTTTTCTATCAGAGATAAATCATTTAGGAAGAGATCATTTGAACATTCTTGTTTATAAGCAGAAGAAGGGTTTCCAAAGATGAATAGTTTGAAGATTGACAAAAATGGGGATGATTTGTGAGAGTGAATGCCTGGAGAGTATCAGAGAACACCCAGAATGTACAATAAGAGGATACATGGAAGGGCAACTTTTCCTTTGAGACAGGAAGGGAAAGACATATGGATGAAATGAATGAATTTATACAAGTTGGATTTCCTCTCGATGGCTTCTTCTTCAGGTAACCACAAAGTCTGAGCACTGTCAAAAATAATTCTTGGGCCAGGCATCGACTCTTAGTGGATTGCCTGAGCTGAGGAGTTTGAGACCAGCCTGGGCAACATGGTGAAACCCCATCTCTGGTAAAAATACAAAAAAAATTAGCCAGGCATGGTGGCCTGTGCCTGTAATCTCAGCTACTTGGGAGGCTGAGGCACAAGAACCAATTGAACCTGGGTGGTGGAGGCTGCAGTGAGCTGAGATCCTGCCACTGCACTCCAGCCTGGGTGACAGAGCAAGACTCTGTCTCCAAAAAAAAAAAAGGAGCATGGTGGCCAGTGCCTGTAATCCGAGCACTTTGGGAGGTCGAGGTGGGTGGATCACCTGAGGTTGGGAGTTCAAGACCATACTGGCCAACATGTTGGAAAGTTGTCTTTACTAAAAATACAAAAAATTAGCTGGGTGTGGTGGCGGGCATCTGTAATCCCAGCTACTCAGGAGGCTAAGGCAGGAGAATCGCTTGACCCCAGGAGGCAGAGGTTGCAGTGAATCGAGATTGCACCACTGCACTCCAGCCTGGGCAACAAGAGCAAAACTCCATCTCAAAACAAAAACAAAAACAAATATAAAAACAAAACAAAACAAAAAACTTTCTGTACATCTCCTCAACCTTTCCTGTGACTATCAGCTTTACACATTATGTCAGGAACACTTTCTGGATAGCTAATAGAGGGTGAATATGCTTATATTTTAAGAGCCAGTGACATTCAAGAATGTTGTTGTAGACTTTACTGAGGAGGAGTGGAGACAACTGAGCCCTCTGCAGAGGAATCTGTACAGAGAAGTGATGCTGGAGAACTGTAGGAATCTAATCCATGTGGGTAAGAGCCATTTTCTTTTGTAACTGAAAATCTTCCTATTTGAGGCTCTTTGCTTTTTCAGTTATTAGCAGCCATGAGTCTTCATAGCATTTTATTCTGCTGGGCTTTTATAGTCCCCAAAACCAAAGGTTTTACAATCTAGTTGGCCCTCAAGACCCAAGATGTTCCTAATACATTTTCCCCCCAGGTAAATTGTCTTTATTTTTAAAGAGTTGATATTAGGAGCTTTCTATGCTACTCTTCCCTTAAACCTCACAGTAGCCGTCATTCAGTGAGCCAAACACTAAGGGGTTAGGGCCAAATTTTCAGATATTTTCTCTTTCTTTCCCCATGGGTGGGCTGTCATCCTTTCAAAGCCAGTGTTATCTCCCAGCTGGAGCTAGAAGAGGAGTTGTGGATGATGGACCGGGCACCCCAACTTGTCCAGTTGAGAAATAGAAGCATGAAGTTCTTGGAATTGGTCAATGAAGAAGGCATTTCTTACAATGTTTTCTGAGGAATTCATCTCATAGTCATATCTGTTTTCACTTATTCTTTATCTTTCTATCTTGTTAATTTCTCCTTCATATTTCTCGGAGGAAGATGTGTGCTTCCTTAACTAAGTTCACACTTCCTTTTGTTTGCAAACTTCCTTCTCTTCTTTTCTCATCCATCTCTTCCCACTCGTCTCTTTTCTGTGGCATTGCAGGCATGATGACTCCTTCTCAGTCCCGCGTTCTCAGCTTTGTCTTTCACAGCCTCCTTTCCTTAGTCATTTAGCTTTTCATGGCTCTTTCACCCAATAAATAGAAATACACATATTGTACATTGTCAGATCTCACTGCTTCAGAGCAAGATTTGATTAAAACTTCCTAAAAAGGGGTTTAGCCACATGTATCAAGAGTTTTAGTAATACCCTTTTAGTCATTCTTCTGACAGGATCCCTGTCTAGTAGATATCATAGAGGTCAACAATGAGTCATGAATAGTTCTGTTCCCTTGGCATTGTAAGTAATTGATTTCAATATCATGGCATTGTTTCTGCAAATTATGGAATACATAAACATTGAAAAATTATTATGTTATTAGAAACATGATATTCACAGAAATTGCCAATGATGCGGATAGTACATTATGTAAAGAAAGTAATCTATGAATTTTAACTACACTTAAATTTAGCAATAGAGGGAAATACATAAATCAAATAACACTTATTACACATTGACTCTCCTCCCACCTTTAAATGCAGTTATTATGATATGCTATTAAGTGTAACTTTTCTCCTTATTTTGCACCCAGGCATTTCCTAAGACTTGCTATTTCTGTCTCTCTTTCCTACTTCAGTGTACTGACATCCCTGTATATTTTGGTTCTTTCGCCCCCATTTGTTCAACAAACATTTATTGGGCACCATGCAGGAAAGGATGTAAAGGGAGGACTCCAAGATGTTGAGGGTAGAGTTTGCTTGTGTTGAAGCGGCAAGTGATTTTTCTTTCCTTCTTTATTCTCTTTCATTTCTTCTAAACTTTCCACAATGGACATATTTTCGTTTAAGAATCTAACAAACAGAAAGAAACACTCTGTATGATATATACAGTTACTGTGTGCATTTTTCCATATTTCCTTCCTGATTAAATTTCTTTTTGCTTCTCAACCATTATTTTGGTTTCTAAAGACTGTCCTTCTACTGAAATTACTTATTCAGAGGCAACCATTAGATTTCTTCTAAAAATAGGCTAGCCTTTTTCCAGTTTTCTTCATCTTCAGTCTGTCTGACTTACTTTGCCATTTGATTTTTGACTTTGGGTATAATAAAAATGTATTGTGGAAATTTTAGAAATTACAAATAAGCAAAAAATAAAATTTGAAATCAGTGGTCTCATGTCTTGGAGACAGATAGCTCATGGGCATATGTTATGTTGTATTTATTATCTAATATCTAGAATAATCATTAGTCATCATATAAAATAACTGATCGACATTTAGTTTTATGGTTTTACCATTACTGATTAAATTAGGTACCTGGGATTGAATATTTAGGTTATTGCCAATTTCTTCCTTTTATAAATGATACAGATTTAAACATCCTTATAACTGTCTTGCACATTTGTTCCATCAGAGCTTAGTATAAAATTCTTAGAAAATGAGCTTTTTGCAGCAAAGATTATGAATAATAATCACTTAAAGTTTTTGTTAACATGTTGTTGATTTTTTTTCAGAAGGGCAGTACTAGTTTGTTCACCTATCCCTCAGTCATACCTGCATGTGACTGAACACATTGCAGTTCATGGTTTTTCATTACATTTTTATTACTGCTGAATTTTTACATTTTTCAATGTAGTTACCCTTTACTTTTTATATTTTATAAATTGTCTGATCTTCTCATTAGCCCATTTTTTCTTATTAATGTGAAAATATGTTTTCAGGATACAGATCTGCACTGTGCAGTACTAAAGCATTTGGCTCTTGTGGCAACTGAAACGTGGGTAGTTCTCATTGGGCTATGTTATGAGTATAAAATATACCCCAGATTTTGTAGACTTAGTAAGAAAAGAAAGACTGCAAATTATCTCAATATTGTTATGCTGAATCCTTGTTTAAATGATAATATTTTGGATATATTGGGTTGAATAAAATATATTCTTAAATTAATTTTACCTGTATTTTCTTACCTTTTTTAATGTGGCTACTGGAAAACTGAAAAATAAATGTGTGCATCACAGCACTTGTGGCTCTCGTTATATTTCTGTTGAAAAGCACTGATACAAATAGTCAATTCCTGTATATTTTGACTACTTTTGCCTTTTAGCTTTTTTGAATTCATTATTATTACAAAAATAAAACACACTTGATTAAAACATTCAAACTATACAGAAATTTAAAAAATACAAATCTGCTATAAAAAATCCTTCATCCCTCTGCAATTCCAGTGATAGCCAGTGTTAAGCCATTGAGTATAGAATCTGGGATATGTTTTGCTTATTGTAAGGTTTGTGCATGAAGCCACATTATCCCTAATTTGCTACCCTCAGCCTGCAGTTACCAGAGGACTAAAAACCCAACCCTATCTTCTGAATTATTCCTTCCCTACACCTAAGTTGTATAGGCCACTTAGCCTCATGAGGATTTCTAAGTTTTGAAAAGTAATGGCCTTGTTTGTTTTTTTTTAGAAGAAAGTTATTTTATTATAATACACCATTTTGTTTCTAATACAGTAGTGAAACACTACTTATTTGTGCTAATGACACCAAGTTGAGTCTTCTACTCATCTGGGGCTTTGCTGATGCTAAGCACTGTTGCGTGCTGTTAAAAATGATGGTTCTGTCTTACCAAGAATTTGTCCTAGGCTCTAGCTAACTGCTAACTTAGTTGAAGTGGTATTGTATTGGTGGTGACTACGTCTTGTGCATTGGTTGGTATATTTAGTTTCTTTATTCCACAGGGATCTGTTGTTCAATGTGGTTGATTTAAATTACAAGCTTTAATTTTGTAATTTAAACAATGCACATGCACATGTGTGCTTATAAAGACAGAAGTCTGCTATTGGTCAGAATCATGTAGACTGTGTCACAGATAAGGAAGTACCTGCTATTGGTTGCTTCATTACTATGGAGAAGACCTTGCCAAGTAAGTGAAACAGGTAAGGGATGGGTTTAAGGTGCACAGTTGCCACTGTTGCACAGGAGAAATACCAGGTTTTATGTGGACGATGGGAATTTGGATTGAGCTGATAATGGTCAGTCTAGGAAAAGTTCCCCTAATATTCTTCAGATTTTTCTTATTGCATCCTTCACAAGTTGTCTCAATTATTGGCCAAATCTATTTTTTTCTTCCTGATTTGAGATCCCATCTTTATCAAGTGCTGTATTTTCATTAATTCATTCAAGAAATGTGTAGTGAGTCTTGCAGCTGGAGATACAACATTGAAGAAGACCTAAAAAGTGCTTTCTTTCGAAGAGCTTACATTTGATCTGGGGTAAAAGGGTGCAAAAATATGGAGGAGACAAACAATAAATAGAACACTGGGTATTGATGACTGCTTTGGTGAAACCAAAATGGCATATTATGAGAAAGTGACTACAGTGAGTGACTACTCAAGACTGGGTGGTAAGGGAGGGCTTTTTCAGATGGTATCATTTAAGGTGAAGCATGAATGACAGAAAGGACCCGGCCCTTCAAAAACCTAGTATAAGAGTATTTCAGATGCTAAGGCAAGAGTAAGCTTTGCGAGGGTGGTACTTGAGTGCTAAGAAGTGAGATCCAAGAGATAGAGAGGGTTTGGGTCTCATAGAGCTATGGGAACCAAGGTGAGGATTTTGAGATAGGAGGGAGACATCTGGATTATGGGGAGGCAAGAAGATCCTCAGGAGACCTTTTGGGATAGTCTGAGTGAAAGATGATGAGGGCTGGTGCAAGAGTGGTAGAAGTGAAGACAGAGATAAATAGATTTAAGATACAACAGGGCAGGGTTTGATAAAGTTGACAGGAATCTTCAATTATTAAATGTAGGAAGTAAGCTAAGAAAGGGATATAATACTTCGAAGGTTTTGGTTTGAGTAAGTGTGGGGATAGGAGTGAAACTGACAGAAATGGGGAAGAACATAAGAACATGTTTTGGGAGCTGCAAATCAAGAATTCTGTTTTGCACGTATTAGGTGTGAGATGTTCATTGTACATCGATATGAGTGTGTCAGATAAACAGTTGGGTAAAAGGCCAGAGTTCAGGAAAGGAGCAGACATGGAGATGAATTTGGAAGTCCTTGTGATATAGATGGTAATTACAGCCACAGTACTGGATGCTAAATGAAATAAAGACATAAGAGGGATTCCAGGACAGACCTGTGGGTCAGCCCATTTGCCTGGGCCTTCTGTTATTCTGGGTTACCTATAATCACTAGCTAAATTTCTTGACATTATTTCTTTTGGATCTTTATGTGTATATTTACCTTTCACTTGATTAAAAAACCTGCAGAAGCTTCGCATGGCACTCACAGGAGGTGAAAACACCTCCTGTAATTTCAGGGCTCTTTGTAAACTGGCCTTCCATAATCTAGCCCTGTTCCATCTCAGTCAATCATCCTGACATCCTCTGTGGATACACTTTCTTGTGTTTGAGCCTGTTATGTGTCTTTCATCTTTTTCTCTTCTCTTAGAGTTGCATTTAGATTCCATTTTCCTCATGAAACATTTCACTTCTTCAGTCCAAACAGACCACTCACATCTCTAAACTATTACTGTAGTTACTGTCTTACATTGAAATACTTACTATTTTTTATTTTCACAGATTATAATAAACATGCTTTCTTTTCAATCCTAAAGAAAAGTTATTTGAATCAAATATACACATGGCTTACAATCATACATAGAAAAGCTCAATATCACTGATCATTAGAGAAATGCAAATCAAAATAACAATGAAAAACTCTATATCTAAATGGCCTAAGCATCCTTTTAAAAGACAGAAATGGTTGGAATAGGTTAAAAACAACAAAACTACATGCTGCATAGACAAACATGTTTGAAAAAGATACAGCATGCTCATCTAAAAAGAAAGCTGGAGCGGCTATATTAATAACAGGCAAAGTCGATTTCAGAACAAAGAATATTGGTAGAGGTAAAGAAAGAAAATGATAGAATCATCTCAACCGATGCAGAAAGGCATTTGACAAAATGTAACATCAATTCCTGCAAACAGTATTAGAAAGCACCTTCCTGAATGTAATCAAGGACATACACAAATAAAAGCAACAGTTAACAGCAGCTGACATTATTCTTAATAGTCAAAGAATGAATGCATTCCCCCTATGTTTAAAAAAAGATGGATGCCTCTGTTCTATTCAATAGTATTGGAGTTTCTAGCCAATGCAATAAGGAAAGCAGAAGAAATAAAACATATGGAGAATGGCAGGAAGAAGTAGAACTATCTTTGTTTGCATATTATGTGATTGTCTACATAGAAAATCCCATGGAATTTACCAACAGGCTGCCTGGCTTAGTGTTAAAGGCGTGCCCAACACATACCCAAGAGGCCCTTGGCAAAAACTGGGAGACTTTGCTTCCCAGTGTTTAGGGAAATCTCTCCAATAGTTCCTGACTGCTAAGCGAACTGATCCAGGACTTTATTACAACAAAAAATACAGACTTTACAGATTTAGTTCAGAAATAGGACTAAAACAATGCTAAATAATCACAATAACAAAACCTGGGGCAGGTGGGCAAATCTGATTTCCAGAGTTGCCACGTAATTTAAAGTGTCCAGTTTCCAACAAAAATATATTAAGAAACATGCAAGTAAATAAGAATATATGGCCCAAAGGGGTAAAAGCAGTCAGTAGAGAACTGTTGTTGAGGAAATCCAGACATTGGACTGACTAGACAAAGACTAAGTTGGCTATTTTAAATCAGTGACTTCAAAGAGCTAAAGGAAACCATGTCAGAAGAACTGTAGGAAAGTATGAGGGCAGTGTCTCACAAAATAGTAAATATTGGATCAGGAAAAAGAATTAATCAGTTCTAGGCCTAATACCTGGGTGATGAAATAATCTGTACAACAAACCCCCATGACATAAGTTTACCTATGTAACAAACCCGCACATTTACCCTTGAACTTAAAGTTTAAAAAAAAAGAAATAGAAAATATTTTTTTTAAAGAACCAAATAGAAAATCTGGAGTGGACAAGCACAATAACTGAAATGAGAAATTCACTAGATGGGCTAAATAGCAGAGTTGAAGAGTCAGAAAAAGAATTAGGGAACTTCAACTTAGGTCAAGTGAGATTATATAATTAGAGTAACAGAAAGAAAAAGATAATGATTGAAAACTTCCAAAATTTGATTTTTTAAAAACACCAAAAGCTCAACAAATTCCAGAAACGATAAACTCAGAGATACCTCATGATAAAAAATTTGATAGACCCAACATCATACAAAGTATGTTCCCCAACCACAATGGAATAAAATTAGGAAACTGACAGAAGAAAAGTAGAGAAATTCACAAATATGTAGAAATTAACCAACACACTATTCAAAGGACAGTAGGTCAAAAAGGAAATAACAAAGGAAATCAGAAAATACCTATAGATGAAGAAAAAGAAAACACAACAAAACCTATGGGATGCAGCTAAAGCAAGTGCTTAGTGTGAAACACACAGCTGTAAGCACCTATATGAGGAATAAATCACCAACATTTCACTACAAGAAAGTAAAAAAGAAAGGCCAACTAAACTCAAAGCAAAAACATGGAAGGAAATAGTAAAGATTAAAATAGAAGTAAATACATTGGAGAATGGGAAAATGTAGAGAAAATCAACAAAATAATACTTTGTACTTTGTAAAGATTAGGAGAATTGACAAACTTATAGTTGAGACTCACGAAGAAAAGTAGAGAGAGCAAAAAAAGAGAGAGAAGGAAGGGGAGACAGAGCTGGAGAGAGAGAGACAAAATATTTAATTACTACAACTGAGAATAAAAGGACATTATTGCTGACCTCAGATAAATAAAAGGGTTACGAGGAAATAAAATTAACAATGGTATTACAACAAATTAGATAACATAGATGAAATGGAAAAATTGCTAGAAACACAAACTACCAAAGCTGACTAAAGAAGTAATAGAAATTTGATCCATAAATCTATTTTGAAAAAGTTTGGCCGCTTTTTTGAAAAAAAAGAAATATGATCTAATCATTCCATTCTTAAGGATTTAGCCAAGAACAATATATGTTCATACAAAGATTCATATATTAATATTCATTGCAACTTTATTTTAATAGCCAGAAAGTGGAAACAACCCAAATTTCTATCAGCAATTGAATGGATGTGTTATATTCATACTTACTACTAAGCAATAAAAAAGGAATGAATCATTGATCAATGCTACAGTATAGATGAATCTGAAAATAATTAAGCTGATGACAGAAGACAGAAAAAAGTACACATAATGCATGATTTCACTTACATACATTTTAAAGAATGCAAAATTTCACAGAAAGCAGATGAGCGATTATCTGGAGCTAAAGAGTGGGACAGGGATGAGTGGGAAGAAGGAATTACAAAGAAGCACAAGGAAAGTTTTTGGGGTGATTGAAATGTTTGTATTGTCCTGATAGTTTCACAGTTATATACATAGGCCAACCAATCTATCAAACTGTGCACTTTAATTATGTTCACTTCATTGTATTTCTCTTGTGCTTCAATAAAGCTGTTTAAAAATGACATATGCATGATTTAATCAGTAGCTATAGAAATGCTCTTTTCTGTTGTTGTTGTTGTTGTTTTTGTTCTTTTTTTTGGTAGAGACGGGGTTTTTCCATGTTGGTCAGGCTGGTCTCAAACTCCCGACCTCAGGTGATCCGCCCTCCTTGGCCTCCCGGGGTGCTAGGATTGCAGGCCTGAGCCACTGCGCAGGGCCCAATTTATTATTCAGAAAGGAACAGATCGGCCTGGCTTGGTGGCTCACGCTTGTGATCCCAGGACTTTGGACGGCCGAGTGCGGTGGATCACTGGAGCCTAGGAGTTCCAGGCCAGCCTGGGCAACATGGTGAAACCCGGTCTCTCTTTTTATTTATTTATTTATTTATTTAGAGGCGGAATTTCGCTCCTGTTGCCTAGGCTGGAATGCAGTGGCGCGGTCTCGGCTCCCTGCTGCCTCCGCCTCCCGGGTTTGGGTGGTTCTCCTGCCTCAGCCTCCCGAGTGGCTGGAATTGCAGATGTGAACCCCCATGCCCGGCTTTTTTTTTTTTTTTTTTTTTTTTTTTGGTAGAGACAGGGTTTCTGCATGTTGGTCAGGCTGGCCTGGAGCTCCCGAACTCGGGTGATCTGCCTGCCTTGGCCTCCTGGGGTGCTGGGTTTGCAGGTGTGAGCCACTGCGCCCCGCCCAATTTATTAAGCAGAAAGGAATTGATCGGCCTGGCGTGGCCCTAGACTTCAGACGGCGGAGTGCGGCCGATCGCTTGAGCGTAGGAGTTCCAGACCAGCCTGGGCAACATGGAGAAACCCGGTCTCTCTTTTTATTTTATTTATTTATTTTATTTGAGGCGGAATGTCCCTCTTGTTGCCCAGGCTGGAGTGCAGTGCTGCGGTCTCGGCTCCCCGTGGCCTCCGCCTCCGGGTTTGGGTGGTTCTCCTGCCTCAGCCTCCCGAGTGACAGGGATTGCAGGCGTGAGCCACCATGCCCGGCTTTTTTTTTTTTTTTTTTCCTTCTTTGGTAGAGAAGGGGTTTCTCCATGTTGGCGAGGCTGGTCTCAAACTCCGGACCTCGGGTGATCCACCCACCTCGGCCTCCCGCGGTGCTGGGATTGCAGGTGTGAGCCACCGCGCCCGGCTCAATTTATGAACCAGAAGGGAATAGATCGGCCTGGTGTGGTGGCTCACGCTTGTAGTCCCAGGACTTTGGACGGCCGAGTGCAGATGATCGGTTGAGCCTATGAGTTCCAGACTGGCCTGGGCAACATGGTGAAACCTGGTCCCTTTTTTTTGTCTTTTTGAGTGGAGTTTTGCTCTTGTTGCCCAGGGTGGAGTGCAGTGGCGCGGTCTAGGCTCGCCGTGGCCTCCGCCTCCTGGGTTTGGGTGGTTCTCCTGCCTCAGCCTCCTGAGTGGCTGAGATTAGAGTCAGGAGCCACCATGCCCGGCCTTTTTTTTTTTTTTTTTGGTAGAGACGGGGTTTCTGCATGTTGGTTAGGCTGGCCTGGAGCTCCCGACGTCGAGATCTGCCCGCCTTGGCCTCCCGGGGTGCTGGGTTTGCAGGTGTGAGCCACTGCGCCCGGCCCAATTTATTAAGCAGAAAGGAATCGGTCGGCCTGCGTGGCTCCAGACCTCGGACGGCTGAGCGCGGCCGATCGCTTGAGCCTAGGAGTTCCAGACTGGCCTGCGCAACAAGGAGAAACTGGTCTCTCTTTTTATTTATTTATTTTATTTGAGGCAGAATTTCGCTCTTGTTGCCCACGCTGGAGTGCAGTGGTGCAGTCTCGGCTTGCCGTGGCCTCTGCCTCCCTGGTTTGGGTGGTTCTCCCGCCTCAGCCTCCCGAGTGACTGGGATTACAGGCGTCAGCCACCATGCCCGGCTTTTTTTTTTTTTTTTTTGGTACGGACGGGGTTCTCCATGTTGGTGAGGCTGGTCTCAATCTCCGGACCTCGGGTGATCCACCCGCCTCGGCCTCCCGGGGAGCTGGGATTGCAGGTGTGAGCCACTGCGCTGGGCCCAGTTTATTAACCAGAAGGGAATAGATAGGCCTGGCGTGGTGGCTCATGCTTGTAGTCCCAGGACTCTGGACGGCCGGTGCAGATGATCGCTTGAGCCTATGATTACCAGACTGGCCTGGGCAACATGGTGAAACCTGGTCCCTTTTTTTTGTTTGTTTTTGAGTGGAGTTTTGCTCTTGTTGCCCAGGGTGGAGTGCAGTGGCGTGGTCTCAGCTGGCCGTGGCCACCTCTGCCTCCTGGGTTTGGGTGGTTCTCCTGCCTCAGCCTCCGGAGTGGCTGCGATTATAGGCAGGAGCCACCATCCCCGGCTTTTTTTTTTGGTAGAGATGGGGTTTCTGCATGTTGGTCAGGCTGGCCTGTAGCTCCAGACCTCAGGTGATCCGCCCGCCTTGTCCTCCTGGGGTGCTGGGATTGCAGGTGTGAGCCACAGTGCCCGGCTCAATTTATGAATCAGAAGGGAATAGATCGGCCTGGGTGGTGGCTCATGCTTGTAGTCCCAGGACTTTGGACGGCCGAGTGCAGATGATCGCTTGAGCCTAGGAGTTCCAGACTGGCCTGGGCAACATGGTGAAATCTGGTCCCTTTTTTTTTTTGTCTTTTTGAGTGGAGTTTTGCTCTTGTTGCCCAGGGTGGAGTGCAATGGTGCTGTCTCGGCTCGCTGTGGCCTCCGCCTCCCAGGTTTGGGTGGTTCTCCTGCCTCAGTCTCCTGAGTGGCTGCGATTATAGGCAGGGGCCACCATGCCCGGCATTTTTTTTTTTTTTTTTTTTTTTTTTTTTTTTTTTTGGTAGAGACGGGGTTTCTGCATGTTGCTCAGGCTGGCCTGTAACTCCCGACCTCGTGTGATTCTCCCGCCTTGTGCTCTTGGGGTGCTGGTATTGCAGGTGTGAGCCACTGTGCCCGGCTCAATTTATTAATCAGAAGGGAATAGATCGGTCTGGCTTGTTGGCTCACGCTTGTAGTCCCAGGACTTTGGACGGCCGAGTGCAGATGATCGCTTGAGCCTGTGAGTTCCACACTGTCCTGGGCAACATGGTGAAAGCTTGTCCCTTTTCTTTTTCTTTTTGAGTGGAGTTTTGCTCTTGTTGCCCAGGGTGGAGTGCAATGGCGCTGTCTCGGCTCGCTGTGGCCTACGCTTCCCGGGTTTGGGTGGTTCACCTGCTTCAGCCTCCCGAGTGGCTGGGATTATAGGCAGGCACCACCATCCCCGGCTTTTTTTTTTTTTTTTGGTAGAGACGGGGATTCTGCATGTTGGTCAGGCTGAACTGGTGCTCGCGACCTCGGGTGATCCACCTGCCTTGGCCTCCCGGGGTGCTGGGAAGGGTGAGCCACTGTGCCCAGCCCAATTAATTAAGCAGAAAGTAATAGATCGGCCTGGCGTGGCTCCGGTCTTCGGACGGCCGAGTGCGGCCGATCGCTTGAGCCTAGGAGTTCCAGACTGGCCTGGGCAACATGGTGAAACCGGTCTTTTTATTTTATTTATTTATTTTATTTGAGGCGGAATGTCCCTCCTGTTGCCCAGGCTGGAGTGCAGTGGTGCGGTCTCGGCTCGCCGTGGCCTCCGCCTCCCGGGTTTTGGTGGTTCTCCTGCCTCAGCCTCCCGAGTGACTGGGATTGCAGGCGTGAGCCACCATGCCTGGCTTTTTTTTTTTTTTTTGGTAGAGACGGGGTTTCTGCATGTTGGTCAGCCTGGCCTGGAGCTCCCCACCTCGGGTGGTCTGCCCGCCTTGTCCTCCCGGGGTGCTGGGGATGCAGGTGTGAGCCACTGCGCCTGGCCCAATTTCTTAAGCAGAAAGCAATAGATAGGCCTGGCGTGGCTCTGGACTGCGGACGGCCGAGCATAGCCTATCACTTGAGCCTAGGAGTTCCAGACCGGCCTGGGCAACATGGTGAAACCGGTCTCTCTTTTTATTTTATTTACTTATTTTATTTGAGGCGGAATTTCGCTCTTGTTGCTCAGGGTGGAGTGCAGTGGCGGGGTCTCGGCTCGCCGTGGCCTCCGCCTCCCTGATTTGGGTGGTTCTCCTGCCTCAGCCTCCCGAGTGGCTGGGGTTACAGGCAGGAGTCACCATGCCCAGCTTTTTTTTTCTTTTTTTCTTTTGGTAGATACAGGGTTTCTCCATGTTGGTCGGGCTGGCCAGGAGCTCCCGTCCTCAGGTGATACGCCTGCTTGTGCCTCCCGGGGTGCTGGGATTGCAGGTGTGAGCCACTGCAGCCCAGCTCAATTTATTGATCAGAAGGGAATAGATCGGCCTGGCATGGTGGCTCACGCTTGTATTCCCAGGATTTGGACGGCCAAGTGCAGATGATCGCTGGAGCCTATGATTCCCAGACTGGCCTGGGCAACATGGTGAAATCTGGTCCTTTTTTTTTTTCTTTTTGAGTGGAGTTTTGCTCTTGTCGCCCAGGTTGGTGTGCAGTGGTGCGGTCTCCGCTCGCAGTGGCCTCCGCCTCACGGGTTTGGGTGGTTCTCCTGCCTCAGCCTCCCGAGTGGGTGGGATCACAGGCAGGTGCCACCACGCTCGCCTTTTTTTTTTTTTTTTTTGGTAGAGACGGGGTTTCTGCATGTTGGTCATGCTGGCCTGTAGGTCCAGACCTCGGGTGATCCGCCCTCCTTAGCCTCCGGGGTGCTGGGATTGCAGGTGTGACCCACTGCACCCGGCCCAATTTGTTAAGCAGAAAGGAATAGATCGGCCTGGCGTGGCTCTGGACTTCAGACAGCCGAGCGCGGCCGATCGCTTGATCCTAGGAGTTCCAGACCGGCCTGGGCAACATGGTGAAACCGGTCTGTCTTTTTATTTTATTTATTGATTTTATTTGAGGCTGAACTTTCCTCTTGTTGTTCAGGCTGGAGTGCAGTGGCGCTGTCTCGGCTAGCTGTGGCCTCCGCCTCCGGGTTTGGGTGGTTCTCCTGCCTCAGCCTCCCGAGTGACTGGGATTGCAGGCGTGAGCCACCATGCCCGGCTTTTTTTTTTTTTTTTTGTGGTACAGACGGGTTTTCTCCATGTTGGTGAGGCTGGTGTCGATCTCCAGACCTCGGGTGATCCACCCACCTCGGCCTCCTGTGGTGCTGGGATTGCAGGTGTGAGCCACTGCGCCCGGCCCAGTTTATTAACTAGAAGGGAATAGATCGGTCTGGCTTGTTGGCTCACACTTGTAGTCCCAGGACTTTGGACGGCTGAGTGCAGATGATCGCTTGAGCCTATGAGTACCACACTGTCCTGGGCAACATGGTGAAAGCTTGTCCCTTTTCTTTTTCTTTTTGAGTGGAGTTTTGCTCTTGTTGCCCAGGGTGGAGTGCAATGGCGCTGTCTCGGCTCGCTGTGGCCTACGCTTCCCGGGTGTGGGTGGTTCTCCTGCCTCAGCCTCCCGAGTGGCTAGGATTATAGGCAGGAGCCACCATCCCCGGCTGTTTTTTTTTTTAGTAGAGACGGGGATTCTGCATGCTGGTCAGGCTGAGCTGGTGCTCGCGACCTCGGGTGATCCTTGGCCTTAATAAAGTAGTTTAGAGTCACCTGTGTTTATATCTGCTTTAGTTCAGAATGAGGAGGCTAGAATTGGTTTGGAAGCAAGTTGAATACTGGCCTTTATTACACAGGAGGCCACCTAAGTACTGTAGGAAGGAGGACTTTACTTTATGGTACCACTCTTTGGCACAAACATACAAATATAGTGTTGTTCTGGTTCTCCTAGATTGGTTTGTTGAGTGTGTTTTGTAAGGAGTCTTATTTTGCCCGGTGGTCAATGCCTTGCACATGATGCAAGATCTTGAATTCCAAAGTGATTGAATTCTGTAAGTAATAGGGACCTGTTGTAGATTCTTTGTTAAAAGTTATTTTTCAATTGTGGTACAATATACACAATATGCTTTCGTAACCATTTTAAGTGTACACTTCAGTGGTATTAGGTACATTTACATTATTGTGCAAACATCGTCTGGAAAACTCTTTTTCACCTTATGAAACTGAAGCTCTGCCCAGTAAATGATAACTTCACAGACTCGGGCGGTGGCTCATGCCAGTAATCCCAGCATTTTGGGAGGCTGAAGTGGGAGGATTGCTGGAACCAACGAGTTAAAAACCAGCCTAGGCAACATAGTGAGTCCCTGTCTCTACAAAAGATACCAAAATTAGCTGGGTGTGGTGGCCTGTGCCTGTAGTCCCAGCTACTCAGGAGGTGGAGGTAGGAGGATTCATTGAGCCCAAGAGGTAGAGGCTGCAAGGAGTGTGATTGCACTAGTGCACTCCAGCCTTGGTGACGACAGACTGAGACCCTGTCTCAAAAGAAAAAAAAAAACAATTATAATGTCCCATTCTTCCCTCCCCCCTCAACCCTTGGCAACTAGCATTCTTTCAGTCTCTGAATTTAACTGTAGGTACCTCATACAAGTGGAGTCATAGACTGCATTTAAAAAAAATTTCACAACATAATATTTATTATCTTAATCATTTTTAAGTGTACAGTTCACTAGTGTTGGGTGTATTTCACATTGTTGTAAAATACATCTCCAGAACTTTTTCATCTAGCTAATCTGAATTAATGTACTAATTGAATAACAATCCCCCTCCCCCTACCACCATCCCTGATAACCATCATTCTGATTTCTGTCTCTATGAATTTGATTACTCTAGGTAACTCATATAAGTGGAATCACACAATATTTGTCTTTTTGTGACTTATTTCATTTAGCTTAATGTCCTCAAGATTCATCCGTGTTATAGCATATGATTTCCTTCTTGTTTAAGGCTCACTAATATTCCATTGTATGTATATACCACATTTTGTTTATATATTCATCAGATCACAGACATTTGGGTTGCTTTCATGTTTGGCTTTGTGAATAATGCTGCTATGAACATGGGCATACATATATATGTCTTTGAGACTCTGCTTTCATTTTTTGGGGGGTGTATACCCAAAAGTGGAATTGCTGGATAAAATAGCAATTCTATTTTTAATATTTTGAGGACCCGCCATATTGTTTTCCACAGCAGTTGCACTTTTTTTAATTTTAATTTTTTATTTTGAGATAGGGTCTCTCTCTGTCACTCATGCTGGAGTATAGTGGCATGATCATAGCTCACTGCAGCCTTGAACTCCTGGGCTCTGGTGGTCCTCCTGCCTCTGAGTAGCTAGGACTATAGACATGCACTACCGTTACCTGGCTGTTTAAAAACAATTTTTTTTTTTTGTAGAGATGGGGTCTTGCTGTGTTGCTCAGGCTGACCTCAAACTCTTGGCTTCAAGAGAATCTCCTGCCTCAGCCTACTAAAGTGCTGAGATTACAGGAGTGAGCCACCATGCCCAACCACGAGTTTGCATTCCTGCCAACAGTACAGGAAGGTTCCAGTTTGTCTATATCTTCCTCAATGCTTATTTTCTGTTTGTTTTTTAATAGGAGCTATCCTAAGTGAATGTGAGGTGTGTAGATTTTTTTTTTTTTTATCAGAGTCGGGTTTTAGCCCAGCTTATCTGCTAGCCCTTTTTGAGAAATGTATTTGCATGAGGGAGTAAAGCATAAGGCCAGCAAGGAGGTAATTGCATTGACTTAGAGTTGGGGTAATGAGGAACTGGTTCGATTGTGGTGGGACAATGTGATTTTGAGAGGTGATGGAAAAATGGAAATAATTTATTCAAATTTCAGAAACCGAGAGAAATGACATGAAAATGACTTTTACATTTGAATTTGATTGTAATAGAAATGTGGAAGTAAAGGGAAGGAGAGAGAATAACTTACTGTTCTTTAGCATTTTAGGTGATGGGAATATTGTTGTGGAAATAAACGCCTGTAAGGGCAGCTTGAAATATGGGAGCATATGACAGCAAGAAAACAGGTCTGGAAACTTGTTTTTGTGAGAGTCAGTAAGATGATACAGGTCATAGTATTTCTCTTTGAAACATTTGTTTTCTTTTGAAAAAATAATCTGATAAATTTTTCCTTCTCAATTTTTTACAGCTCTTGCAAGCTTAGGATATGGAAAGAGCTGTGTGTTGTTCAATTGTGCAGCCTGAGTAGCCAAATTGCAGCAGAACAGAACCTGGATAATGATGAAGGATTGAAAATCGCTGCTAAGCATTACCAGGTATGCGGAAAAGTAGTTACTACAATAATGATCGACACTAAATTGGATTAAGTGGAAAATAATTTGCATTTAGGTTTATAGATACTTCTATGCAACAGATGTTTTTTTAAATGAATGCACTTTTAAAATGAATTGATTCTTACTGTTGAAGCCCTTAGATAAACTGTCTATAGACCAGGTCTGTTATTCCTCATTGTTTTATACGCAGCACCTAGCACAGTGCCTGGCACATAATAGAGGCTCAATAATTGTTGGTTGAAGAAATTATGAAATGTCTGAGATTTTGTCTCTGGCATTTAGGGTAAATCCATTTTAAATAAATGACCTAATTAAAAAAATTTGTACATTATTTTCATATGTTTTCTTAGAGTGAGACACACTTGAAATTTCACTGATGTTACAAAAATAAAGACAAGAAATTGGCAAGAAAATAAAATTTTAACTTTGAGACTTGTGGAGAGGTCATATTTAAATGTGGTCCGACACATAATGTTCGTAAGTTGCCTAATCTATTTTACGTACTAATCATTTACTAATATGGCATGTTATCTTGTGGCAGTTTTTTTTATTTCATTTATTTATTTATTTTGAGACAGAGTGTTGCTCTGTCACCCAGGCTTGAGTGCAGTATCTCAATCTCGGCTCACTGCAAGCTCTGCCTTCCGGGTTCACACCATTTTCCTGCCTCAGCCTCCTGAGTAGCTAGGACTACAGGCATCCACCACCTCACCCGGCTAATTTTTTTTGTATTTTTAGTAGAGTTAGGGTTTCACCGTGTTAGCCACGATGGTCTTGATCTCCTGACCTCGTGATCAACCCGCCTCGACCTCCCAAAGTGCTGGGATTACAGGCGTGAGCCACCACACCCTGCCAGCAGTTGTTTATTATTTATTCAGTTTTTTTTTTTTTTGGTTAAAAGAGCAGTAAATGATTAGTGATAAGTAATATATATAATCATGTTGTCATTTTATATTTCTTTCTAATTTACAAAGTGTTTTCATGTACATTATTTGACTCTCAGATAAACCTTGTGATGTATGTCATATAATGATAATGTCATTCCCATTTTACATACGAGGAGATTAAAGGTCAGAAGTCTTCATAAAGCAGTCCATTTGGGTTTCAGTAGTTCTGATTCCAAATTTCATGTAATTCCAAATGTCCTTCCACTGTTTCACCCCCAAACCTCTCATGAAATTTGCTTGTCTCAGAGGCAGTCTGCTTTTTCCTGTTGTTTATGTTAGGGGAGAGGTGAGTGATGCTATTCTGAGAAAGTAAAAGGAAAATATACCTTAAGCAAATAACATGCTCCAAATTGTGGCTTGCCTTACAGTTTTGAATGGGCATAGATGACAAACATAATGCATACGCTATTTCTTTTTGAGGCTATACATGGCAAATATTTTAAAATGTGAAAACAAGCCGGGTGTGGTGGCTGAGGCCTGTAATCCCAGCACTTTGGGAGGCCGTGGTGTGTGGATCACGAGGTCAGGAGTTCCAGACCAGCCTGGCCAATATGGTGAAACCCTGTCTGTATTAAAAATAGAAAAATTAGCTGTGTGTGGTGGTGGGCACCTGTAGTCTGAGCTACTTGGGAGGCTGAGGCAGGAGAATCGCTTGAACCCAGGAGGCGGAGGTTGCAGTGAGCTGAGATTGTGCCATTGCACTCTAGTCTGGGTGACGAGCAAGACTCTGTCTCAAAATAAATAAAATAAAATAGAGTAGTGAAAACGAAGTAAAATGTTATTTAGCTTTTGGTTAACTGTAACTCAGTTAATTGGCATATGAGATTTTAGAAAAGTCATTCTGAATTATGAAAGAAGCATTGCATTCTGTGAGGGTTCACAGCAGGGCACCTGGTATCATGGAACGATAACTGGTGGTATTAGACCTAGGTCCTTGTCTAGGCTGCTTGCCACCCAGAAGCTTTGTGTTGTTGGGCAAGTTCTTTAACCTCTCTAGTACCTCCAGTTCCTTATCTGTAAATGAGAGACTCAGACTTTGATCCACTAGTTTACTAAACAAGTTCAGTTGTTCATTCCTAGCAGATACTCTGGTCTTATAATACTTAATGACTGCAGAAACATGCTGTTCATTTTAATACATTTGACTTTGAGTTTTCTCTGTGTTGTCTATTTATCTAACTCATGACACCTTTTTTTTTCTTTTTTGAGATGGAGTCTTGCTCTGTTGCCCAGGCAGGAGTACAATGGCGTGATCTTGGCTCACTGCAACCTCTGCCTCCTGGGTTCAAGCGATTCTCCTGCCTCAGCCTCCCAAGCAGCTAGGATTACAAGTGTGTGCCACCACGCCCAGCTAGTTTTTGTATTTTTAGTAGAGATGGGGTTTCATCATGTTGGCCAGGCTGGTCTTCAACTCCTGACCTCAGGTGATCCACCCACCTCAGCCTCCCAAAGTGCTGGGATTACAGGCGTGAGCCACTGCACCCTGCCAACTCATGACACCTTTAGATCTCAGACTGATTTATTTCTTTTTCTTAGTATAATTTGTTTCATAAAAGCAAAGTTATTTTAGTATTAACAAAATATAGTTGAGATGAAAAATCTGATGGGGAACATTTCACTAGCGAGCTCTGAAGGCCAGACAGAAATCACTAGCAATAGGTAGTAATGCTGTTCCTCAGAGGACCAGGTGTATGTACTATTTGGGGTGTCCCCTAACTACTAAACTACTATGGCATGTTTAATTATATTTGAAAGATGAATTTGTTTGGGACCAAAGCAAGAGCATTGCAGTACTAAAAATATTTTAATGTTTATCCCTGCCTCTATTCTCATGTTAATTTTGAGGAAGTGTGTCTAAAAATAGCTTAATCAGATTGTTCCATTAGTTTACTTTGTTTTTCCTTGTAATTTACTTTTAATCTTTGTTAAATCTCTTGTTACGCTATAGAGTTTTAGAAAGATAACCTTATTGTCTGTAGGTCAGATGTTTTAGATTGGTTTTTCATAATACAAAAATTTAAATGTATTAACTGTTCACTGAGTTAACATTTGAAATGCCTTTTATGTGTAACAGTAGGAAATTAAGTCTTGCTGAGTTCCTATAGATTTTAAATAAATTCTTTTTCCCCCCTTAGTTTGCTAATGGTGCCTTTTTACATATTAAAGAGACAGTTTTATCTGCCTTAAATCGAGAGCCTACCGTGGACATATCTCCAGATACTGTTGGGACCCTCAGTCTTATTATGCTGGCACAGGCTCAAGAACTACTTTTTTTTTAAAGCCACAAGAGGTAACTCCAATTTTTCTTTTCGTTGCATGTGAAAAGAAGTGATAAGGCTTTTAAATTAAGAAAGTGGTTAGACTATAATATGTGCAATGTCGAGCTTTCCTTCTTGAACTTGATACATGGATTATGGAAAATTTTCAGCTATCCTTTTCTGAATTTGTAGCACAAATGCACATTTAAGAATGTAGGCTGTGTTTGAAGTCATGAAATGGATCTTTGGTAATTGTCTTTAAACACTCCATTCTGGAATAGTATTTATGTATGTTTTTAACATGTCAAACATTTATTCACAAATATTTATTGGGTACTTACCCTGTGCCAGTCACTGTTCTAGTTTCTGGGTAAACGGAGTTAGAAAACAACCTTACATTTTCACGACAGGAGAGATGATAAGCAAGAATTAAGTAGACAGGATAATCTCATAAATAATTGCTATAACATTTCAGAAATAATTGCTATCAAAAATAAGAAAGAATTATATGATAGTGGCTGGTGGTATGGTGATGGGATAGGGATGTAGGGGAAGCTGGGCTAATTTTAGATTCATTAGTCAAGAAGGCTTTCTTTCAGGAGGTCCTCTTTAAAGTAGACCTAAATGACAAGAAGGAATGATCCAGGCACAGTCCCTGGCCCTGGGAATGAGGGAAGAAGAATAATTCTTATAAGGCATATAAGTTAGCATGAGAGATTGAAATATGGGCTGAATATATAATATGGGCTGAAATTGAAAATAAGAGGTTAAGTTATCATGTGGAAGAAATAGGAATTGGAATACTTTTTTCTTTTAAAATAACAGCTTATAGTGAGATAGAATTTATATACGCTAAAGTTCACCCTTTCTAAGTATACAACATAAGATTTTTAGTATATTTGTAGAGTTTTGATTACCACTATCTTATTTTAGAGCATTACCATCATCCCAAAAAGAAGCTGTGTACCCATTAGCAGTGACTCCTCATTCCCCTTTCCCCCACTGCTGGCAACCACTAATCTATTTTGTCTGTTTTAAATTTTATGCGAAAATGTGATTTCATCAAGAAAGATGTTTTAAGATGTGTGTACAAACTTGTGATCTCAGTGTTTATACTGAGACATGTCAGATTAGCTCATATTTATTTTAATTATAATGGTCAACCTTCATATTGTATTCCAGATAAAATGAAAGATGCCATCGTAGCTAAATTGGCTAATCAGGCTGCAGATTATTTTGGTGATGCTTTCAAACAGTGTCAATACAAAGATACTCTCCCCAAGGTCAGTTATTGTTTTTATAAACACTTGTTTACTTTGCATGTGGAAGTATTTAGACTTTTTTGTGTATAAGAAGCAAGTTGAAACTTATAAAGAAATTTGAAGTTTTAATAGAGTTATCTGAAGTATATAGTAGAAATAGTTTTTTTTAATTTAAGATGCATGAACAATTCTTTTATATTTAGGGATGCTTTTGTCTTTACCTTTTACTAAACTGGTTTTTCCAAGTTAGAACTCTTTCTGGAAAATGTTGACCATCTGTTTTCAATACTTTTATCAAATCAAGGCATTGTGTAGTTCTGAATCATTGGTGATTTGGTACAAGCATGTATACTTGAGCATGTTGATTATTCACAGTTTTAATTATTGTCCTGTTTTCTCAAAGATGAGTCTTGAAGTGCAAAAACAGACATAAAGAGAAAAGGAAAAGAAAACTTAACAAATTCATCTGATACTTTGATTAGAATTCAGTTTTGGCAACAGGGATAAAAAATTGGGCTGCTAATGGACAGCTAAGGAAAAGCAACCATCTTAAACTACATATCACAGGAAGTATAATGTCTTAATGTGGACCTTTCTGAAGTGACAATTGAAAAGACTATTCAGTGATGATCATTTGTTAATGACAAAGGAAATCACTAGTAAATTTGGAATGATTAATAAAGAAAACTTAAAGATGGAGTGAAATATATGTTTCAACTACTTCCTTCAGAAATGTTCAAGGAATTAGTTTCATCATATGGTATCTGTTACATGATTTTTTTGGTAGGGGAATTTATTGATTTATAAGTCATATTCAGGAATCTTTGTACATTAAAAAATTGCAGACAACTTGGGGGTGAAGTAAAAATGCACATAAGTGCATTAACGGTACTTATTACTCAGAAAATGATCAATAAGGAATTAATGTGACGATTCCTGGGGATTTAAGATACACCAAGAACCTAACAGAAATTTGCCCAGGACTCTTGGGTATTAACAGCCTTCCTCTTAAAAAGAGACTTGGGATTTCCTCTCATGTTTTTTACCTCTGAAAGACCTCACGTTCAGCTGCACAGTGTTCCGTTACATCCTGTTGGGCCATTAGTTCAGTCCTGTCATGGAGAGAAGAAAGTCACCTACAAAAGACTTGGAAGCTACCTCTGCAGCATTGCTGGTATTCCTTGAAAATCTCCTTTTTCAGAACCAAGTTGCTCCAGCCTTACCCTGAGAACTGGCATGAGTGTAGTTTGAAATTTAGATGTCTTTTATTTTTTCCTTTTTACTAATAAAGCTCATAAGGTGTTTTCATATTCTAGTTAAAAACTGAAATGTCTGCAAGTAGTGATCCAGGAAGGTAGGAAATTATTCCCTGGGAGACAGGAAAGCACCCAAGGTAGTAATTCAGTTTTTGATTCTCTTACATTTTTTGTTTAGATAGTGATTGTCTAGCCTAATTCCTTGGATTTTTTAAATATCATATACTTCCTAAAAGCAGTGAGGTTACAGGTTAGATTTTGACATTTTGGAAGAGCCACTACTAGTATAATTGCTTTCCTGCTTTATGTCTTTGGATCTTTTAAAATTAATTTTGCCTGGAATTATTTTCAAAACAAATAGGCAAAATAACAGTTTATCATTATCATTGGTCATATACTTAGTGCATTTGTCTATGATATGTTTTTGAGTATGTGATACTGAAATATTAGTGTATCTATGATAGTAAATCATTTTTATATGGCTAAAATCATCTTTAGTAAGAAACCTCTTAGGATATGAATTTAAGTGAGAATTTACTGTCTTTTTTTTAAAAACATGATGAAACAGTCATCTATAGAGCAACTTCATTGGTATATGTGAGTAATGATGGTTTAGTTAACTCTGCAGGCTGGGTAAGGGCTCATAAGAAAGCGTCTAAAGCCCTGTGCTTGGTGTTCCTCTGTGAGTGTCCATTCTACTTCTCTTTCTAATAATGCATGCTTTTCTTTCTTTTTGTAAACAAAATGTTGACTTCACGGATCAATTAAAGAGAATTGTAAAAGCCTAAATTGGCTTCAGTTAACAATTAAAAAAAACCCCTTCAATTGGAAGAAAAAAATTTAATTCATAGATTTCAATCCACACAAAATCATGTCTTCTCTGTTTACACCTAATGACTAACCTTAATCTCTAAGTCATGAATGGGGTGATTGTAATTTCTGTCGTCTTCTCCTCTTTCTTCCTGCATCCCATGTTGTCTGTGGTGGTTTGTGTGGTTGGACTCTCTCCTGGTCAGTATTTTATTTCCAGGAGGTGTTCCCTGTCTTGGCTGCCAAGCACTGTATCATGCAGGCCAGTGCTGAGTGCCATCAGTCTATCCCGGCAAAACAGCACAAGACATTTGGAGAGGAAATTGCAAGGTTACAAGTGAGTCTCTTGGTAATAAATATTTAAGTAACTAACTTGGGTCTCTCTTTTTTTCCCTAGTAAGATTTCCAAGTTTGCCCATAAAAACCTTTCCCATTCATCACCCCATCAGCAGTGACAAGTGATTGTTTTTATCTTTAGACTTTACTGCATGTTTTTTTGAGGTCTCATATTTTATCTAAAAAATTGATGCAAAATTTGCATTCAATTCTCTTTTTTATCCATGTTTATTTTAATGTAAAAATAATTCTAAATTCATTGCCATCTCCAGATTGTTTTTATCTTTAGACTTTACTGCATGTTTTTTTGAGGTCTCATATTTTATCTGAAAAATTCATGCAAAATTTGCATTCAGTTCTCTTTTTTATTCATGTTTATTTTAGTGTAAAAATAATTCTAAGTTAATTGCCATGCTCCAGGAGTATGTGTAGTGTTTAACTTGTGGCCTGGTCTTTGTCTAAACTGGGGCATATACTTCCACAACTTGAGGAGGACAGTGGAGAGATGTGTGTGCATATATATATATATATCTTGTGAACAGCCGAGTACCTTCTATGCAGTTGTGTTCATACTGTTGGCATTGGGGTTATCAGAAACTTGCTGTGACATTATGGCACCTGAGGCAACTTGCCAGCAGGAACAAGAGCTGTTTGTACGAGTTGTTTGTGTTTTGAGTATTGGTAGACAGAGGATAGAAAGATGACTTATGGCATTTGAGTTAGGGAAGTTTAAATATGTACTGATTTTTAGAACATACTATGGATGTCTTGGTTTATTTTGTGCTGTTATAGCAGAATACCACAGACTGGGTAATTGATAAAGAACAGAAATTTGTCACAATTTTGAAGGCTGAGAAGTCCAATATCAAGGTGCTGCCACCTGGTGAGGGTCTTTGTGCTGTGTTACCCGTGGTGAAATGTAGAAGGGCAAGAGAGTGCTAGTGAGTGAGAGAGAGCAAGAGGGAGCCGAACTGCTTAATGAAGCCCCTCTCTTGATAACTAGCCCTCTCCCATGATAATGACATTAATCTATTCATGAGGGTGGAGTCCTCTTGACCTCATCACCTCTTATTATGCCCCCACGTCCCAACACTTTGGGATTGGGAACACATGAACTTTGGGGGACACGTTCAGACCATAACAATGGAAATGTTGTTTAGGAGGTTCAGATTAATTAATTAGCCTTTTCGTGGGAAAACATCTCACAGTGACCAAATCAGAGAAAGACTTTTTTTAAAAAAAGTCAAACCCAGATTTGTCTGGGGCTTCACTTTGATTACAGTAACTTAGATTCATATATAAAAATGATGCTGAACAAGGAATTTGTGGGAAGGATTCTTTTTTTAAGGCTAGCATATTTAAATTATAAGTTTAGTTTCTTTATTTTCTGGTTTCTGGGACTATTAGATTTAAATAAGCCCATATTTAGTCTCTATAAATCAGTCAGAGAAAGAACTCCTTTTGAAATTTAATCTCATTTCTAAGTACCCCTGAAAAAGGAAACTATTTCAAATTCACACAGTGGGAGGGAGGTAAAAACTTTTCCTCAGTTATAGACACGTAGATTTTGCAGCTTTAGTTTTACAGCTTTAGTTATAGGTTAAAGTTAAGACAGAAGATGAGTGTGATGGCACCTGTCTGTAGTACAGCTACTTGGGAGGTTGAGGTGGGAGGATCGTTTGAGGCTAGTAGTTTGAGGCCAGCCTGGACAATATAGTGACACACTTTCTCAAAAAAAAAAAGTTAACACAGAACACACTCACTGATCCATATTTCAAAGGGCAGTTATTCTTTCCAGTAGGCATGAAATATTTTTTAATTGATTTACACTCCCAAGAAGGCAAACAGAACAGACAAGAAGTTGACCAATAAACCATATTGGCTGTAGTTTGTCACTCAGTAGAGAATAATCCCCCATGATGCTGACAGAGATCTTAGGAGGTCACACTCTTAAACCAACTTTCTAGTTATGGCTACTAGCAAAGAGAAATAACTTATTGGTCCTGTGCAAACCAGAAATGAAAATAAAGTCACAATCAGGAAAATCAAAACAGTAGATAAAATGGCAGCAAAGGTAAAATTACTGCTTGGAATCACTTCTGGGGCCAAGAAAAATTGTACCTGAGCTTAATACAGCTCATGAGTTGCACTTCTTGAACAGTGCAGTTTATGTGGCCCCAGAAGATGGATCTTCTTGGTCATCTTGGTGGATCTTCAAAGATGGTGAAATACAATTTTCAAAAAGATATAGAAAAACACACACACATACACAGATATAAAAACATGACTCACATAGAATGACTACATGTCAAAGATTTATTTGACTCATTAATGAGGGACCTAGCAAGATTGTAAATCTGATTTTGTACAAGTATTGTTATCTTAGTTATGATACCAGGTTGTAGGTATTAAGGAGATTGTCCTTATAGAATACTTGCTGATGTGTTTAGGGATGAGGGCTCATCACATCTAACTTCAGTTTAAGATAGTCCTGCAATAAAAGAAAAAAAGGTATGTGATTATGTGTTTGTATGGGAAAGAAATAGATAAAGCAAATGTGGCAAAATGGTAATTGTTGAACCTAGATAATTATTTTGTGAGCTTGAAATTTTTCAAAATTGGGAAAATAGGTATATATAAGGTTATATAGTTCAATTCCTGTTCCTCTTTTTCCCTCTATCCTGTTCTCTCCATCCATTATTCCCACTGCCCCATAGTTAATTTCCATTAATTTCTTGTTTTTTTTTTCTTTCTTTGAAATAGAAGCAAATATATACATACACAGCACACACGCATTGCACATTCTCACTTCTCATTCTTACTGAAGTGCTGGTATGCTATTAATATATACAGTGTTGTGTACCTTCTTTTCTCATGTAACAATGTATCCTGGAGATCTCTTCATCTTAATTCAGCAATAGGGAGACCATCCATAGAGCTGCATTGTACTTCACTGTGTGAGCCACAGTTTATTGCTGTCTCCTATTGCTAGATACTTGAATGTTTCCAAGATTCACTATTATAAACAATGCTACAGTAAAAACTCATGTACACAAGTTATCTTGTACTTCAGCAGGTGTCTTAGCTTAGGCTGCCATAAGAACACCATAGACTGGGTGGTTTAAACAACAGAAATTTATTTTCTGATAGTTCTGGAGCCTGGAAATCCAAGGCCAGGGTGCCAGTATGGTCATGTTCTGGTGAGATTTACAGATGGCCTTTTCTCTGTATCCTCATATGTTGAACAGCAAGAGCAAGCCCTCTGGTGTCTCTTCTTGTAAGGGAACTAACGCCCTGTGAGGCCCCACCTCCATGACCTCATCTAAACCCCATTAGTTTCCAAAGGTCCCATGTTCAAATACCATCACATTAGGAGTTAGGGATTCAAAATACGAAATTTGGGGAGCACAGTCCCTTACATAGCAGCAGGTATATCTTAAATAATTTAATAGAAATGGGATTACCGATAGCAAAATATAAATACATCTGTAATTTGTTATATATTTAGATTGTTGATCCACTTGGAATTTATCCTGATGTGTGGTGCTAGGTATGGATCCAGTTTTAAAGTCTTCTTCCAAATGGCTAGCCAGTTGTCCCCACACCATTTATTATAATAGCCTTGTTTACCTCACTGATCTGAGATTCTGACTTTATCACACATTAGATTCATGGTATATATTGGGATCTATTTCTGCTTTTATTGTTTCATTGACTTGTTTATCTGCTCATACTCCAGTTCCATATCATTTTAGTTATACTTTAGACTGTTTTAATGTCTGATAGGTATTATCTCTCGTTTTTTGAATTTTCCTGCCTGTCCTTGCTTGTTTCCTGAATTTTGTCATTTTCTGGATTTTCCTGACTATTCTTGCATATGTTTCTTCATATGAATTTTCTTTCATTTAACTATGACGGAAAATATATATAAAAGTATAGTTGTGTAACTATGATGGTCAGGCATATATAAAAGTATGAATCATTGAATTTCTGTTACCCAACTTAAGTGATTATGAGTATTTCGCTATTTTGTGTTTTAGCTATTTCTCCTTTCCTCCTTATTTTTTTGGAGTATTTTACAACTATCTCATGTATCATTTCATTCTTAAGTTTTTTAGCCTGTGTCTCTAAGAGATAAAGATTTAAAAAAATTAAAGAACAAAAATTTAAAAAATGAAGAAATTTTGCTAGATGGGTCATTATCCCAATCTAGCAAAATTAATATTAATATGAATTAGTAGTTAATAGTCATAATCCAGTATTATCTACATGTAGTTTAGTTCTCCCTGATTTTTTTCTCAGGGGTCTTGTTTGTTCAAATCAGGATCCACACAAAGTCCTCACTTTGCATTTGATTGATATGCCCTCTAAATCTTTAATTTGTAACAGCCTCCTCCTTCCCAACTTCTGTGTTGAGTTTTCTTCACTTTTTCTTGTTCTGTATGTTTTTTACTATGATTTCTGTGATGTCTGTTTTCCCTTTTGCTCCTTGTATAAATGTCTCAGTCTTGCTTTCTTAAATAAATTTATATTTTTCTTTACTTTTGTGAGTTCTGTCACTTCCTGTTTCATATTCTTTTGCTATTTGGCTATCACTCGCTCTGGTTTGGGCCATCCAGTCCTCTGTTCTTTTGGTACTGTCATTGTGTTCTTAAGTGTTTTAGTTTAGTTTAGTTTTTAGCATGCTGTTTTCATCTACTTTGCGGCACTATTTCTTTGGTGAGCTTTCATCATCTACTGGAAAGATGTACTGCTTGTTTTCAGCTTTTTCCTTATTTTTTTTTGTATTGAGAGATGAGTTGCCTTTTCAGTTACTTATGTTTGAATGAGATTGATTTTGCTGGAGGTTCCTGTGTGGGGAAATGGGCAGGGTTGGCTTTACAAGCATCATTGTGTTAAGGGCTCCCTCCTAAGGTCCACTTCTCTGGCTCTTAAAGCCTACCCTGGATTAGGAAGAATCCCACTACCTCTGTACCTGTGCTTCCCTGAATTCCTCACAGCCTTTGCATTTCAAGTTGATGCATCTACTTTTCGGGTTTATATTTTGCTGGCATTTTCCGAGTGCTTATGCCCTTTCTTCTCCCTCCCTACTTTTCTGTTGTCTCTTTCTGCTTCCCCTAGAAACCCTGTCTTTTTAGTTAATCTGTCTACTTCTCTTTCTCAGCAGCTCTCTTGGGATGAGGCCCCTCAGCATCACATTTTTTTCTGTGATCCCCTGGTGGCATGAGAGGGGCCAGTTGGCTTTGCCTTTACCATCACCTGGCAAGGTTTTCTCATCCTGTTTTGTTGTTTTCAGATTTGCTGAAAGTAGTTTGAACTTAGGGTGGCAGCCTTGGCCCTTCCCTGTCTTCCCCTCTGTGTATAGAGCACCTGCGGTTCTGGTACTGGTGTTTGCTATTTGGGGGAGGGTTCAACCACATTTACAAATCAAATTTGATTTGCAAATTTAAAAAGTGATTTAAATTTGTGCAATTTCCCATTTCCTAGTTTACACTGAAGGGTAGCTTTTGTTTTGTTTTGGTTGTCTTTCTCTAAGCATGGTACCAGCTTTGGAGGTTAAGATTTGTATCATGTTAAGGAACTATAATGTCTATTTTACTAAGATTTTAAAAAATCAAGAATATTGAATTTTATCAAATACTTTTTCAATATCTATGGAGAAATTTGATTTTTTAACTTATTATTTTGGAGAATTATATAAGTAGATTTTCTAGTATTAAACCATTTTTGTATTCTTGTAATGTTGGTGTTTTAGACTTGCCTTATCTCTTCATCTGGTCATTTTATAGATGTAGATGCTTTCTATATGCCTGAGAATATAATATATTCTCTATTTGTGGAGTCTAGTGTTCTCTATGTCTGGTAAACCAAACTTGTTAATTGTGTTGCTCAAATCTTCTGTAATCTTACACTTTTTTAAAATCTGGTCCAGCCATTGCTGAGACAGATATGTTAAAATCTTCCACTTTGATTATGGGTAAATGTATCAATTTCTCATTATAATTGTTGATGTAGATACTATTACATGCAAAATATAAGAAATTTTACATCTTTCTGGCAAATTGGCAAATATTAAAAGATCATGTGTTATATTTATCCCTAATAATGCTTTTGGCCTTATTGTCTATTTTATATGGTGTCACTATACCTAATACCACCTAAATTTTATGTGGCTTATGTTCATTTTTTATAAGGCCAAACTTAAAAAAAAATTTCTTACTGATGTTGACATGTTGTTCACTTCCTGTGTTGTTGGATAATTTTTTTCAGATCCACCGTTTCACTGAGAGTTAGGCCCTTTGAGGTTCCTGCCTTCATGTGAAGGAGTGAAAGAGGTGCATCTCAATTCTCTGTGTTGTGTGGTTTCAAGACCCTTGTTTCAGGTCTCCATGAGGGCCTTTAATAAGTTTTAACTGCTAATTTTTTCGATATAGAAATAACCCAACAGCCAGACAGGGCACAGTGGCTCATGCCTGTAATTCCAGCACTTTGGGAAGCTGAGTTGGGCAGATCACTTAAGATCAGGAGTTGGAGACTGGCCTGGCCAATATGATGAAACCCGATGTCTACCAAAACATACAAAAATTAGCTTGGCGTGGGGGTGCACGCCTGTAATTCCAGCTTCTTGGAAGGCTGAAGTGGGAGAGTTGCTTGAACCTGGGAGGTGGAAGTCACAGTGAGCCAAGATCGCGCCACTGTGCTCCAGCCTGGGTGTCACAGAGTGAGACTCTGTCTGAAAAAAAGAAAGAAAAAAAGAAAGAACCCAACAGCCAGCTTTCTTCAATGTCAGTTTATACTGATTGGCTCATGGATTTCTTTTATTATCTTGATAATTTGCCTGTGTGTTTATAGGGATAGCTGTTGGTATTATCCTTCAGTTTTCAGGTATTTTGTGATCGGAGAATTTCCAGGTAATCCTGTCAGCCACATTGCTGGAAATGCAGGTCTTCGAATTAAAGATTTTTTTGTTGAAACCAATGCTTAAATATTTGGTGGGGAAAGAGAAAGAAAATCATCTCCCTCTTTTTTTGTTGTTGTTGTTGACATTTTTCTTTTTAGCGTGCAGCAGAACTGATTAAAACAGTGGCATCTCGCTATGATGAATATGTTAATGTGAAGGATTTTTCTGACAAAATCAATTGTGCCCTTACTGCAGCAAAGAAGGATAATGACTTCATTTATCGTGATCGAGTTCCAGACCTTAAAGATCTAGATCCTATTGGCAAAGCCACACTTGTGAAATCTACCCCAGTCAATGTCCCCATCAGTCAGAAATTTACTGGTATGTCAGTTATTCAGACACACTTTAATCTCATTTTTCTCTAGTTTACTGTGTTTTTCGTAGCTAAAAATCACATAATTGCTGTTGTATGCTTTGAATATAATTTGTATTCATGTTGTTTAAAATGAATATGAGAATAAATATTGTATTGTGTCCATGCAATGTTAAGATGGAAAGTAAACAATAATAAAGCATATGTAAAGTATACAATAGTTAGAAGACTTGAAACTGTGTGTTTGATTAACACTGTAGCACTTGTCATTTTGTTAACATTTGTTATTTAAGATGCTGCCATTAAAAATAAAGAAATATGGCCGGATGTGGTGGCTCACACCTGTAATCCTAGCACTTTGGGAGGCTGAGATGGGTAGATTGCTTGAGCTCAGGAGTTAGAGACCAGCCTGTGCACCTGGCGAAACCCTGTCTCTACCAAAAAAAAAAAAAAAATTAACTGGGCGTGATGGTGCATGCCTGTGGCTTTAGCTACTCTGGAGGCTGAGGTGGGAGGCTCGCTTGAGCCCAGGAGGTGGAGGTTGCAGTGAGCTGAGACCGTGCCACCATACTCCAGCCTGGGTGACAGAGTGAGATCTTTTCTCAAAAATAAATAAATAAATTAATTAATTAATTAATTAATTAAATAAATGTAAAAATAAACCACAAAAATATTTCTTTTTTTTTTTCTTTTTTTTTTTTTTTTTTTGAGGCAGAGTCTCACTCTTGTTGCCCAGGCTAAAATGCAGTGGTGCTATCTCCCTCACTGCAACCTCTGCCTCCCGGGTTCAAGTGATTCTCCTGCCTCAGCCTCCCAAGTAGCTGGGACTACAGGTGCCTGCCACCATGCCCAGCTAATTTTGTGTTTTTAGTAGAGATGGGGTTTCTCCATGTTGGTCAGGCTGGCCTGGAACTCCCGACCTCAGGTGATCCACCTGCCTCGGTGTCCCAAAGTGCTGGGATTACAGGCATGAGCCACCATGCCCGGCCTATTTCTTTAAACATGTAAACTTCTGGAGTGGTATTTGTATGAGATAAATAAGTGTTATTATATTGTAGATGTATACAAATGTATACAACAGATGGTAGCCTCTAGCTGAGATCCCAAGGAGAATATTCTGTTACTGAGAAAGGGTGATTATATGTTTATTTAGCAAACACAAAGAGTTTACCATGTTCCAGGCACTCTTTAAGCACTTTACAAATATTAGCTCATTAGTTTTCACAAGTGCCCTGAGATGGGTACTGATATTATCCCTATTTGATGAGGATACTGATGCACAGAGTGGTTAAGTAATTTCCTCAAGGTCACATAGCTAGGAAGTGTTGGAGCCAGAAATGGAATCCTGCTGCCGTGACCCATTCAGTCAATTTTTTTTTTTTTTTTTGAGACCGAGTCTTGCTCTGTTGCCCAGGCTGTGGTGCAGCGGTGCAATCTCAGCTCACTGCAACCTCCGCCTCCTGGATTCAGACGATTCTCCTGCCTCAGCCTCCCCAGTAGCTGAGACTACAGGCTCCTACCATTACACCAGCTAATTTTTGTATTTTTAGTAGAGATGGGGTTTTGCCAAGTTGGCCAGACTGGTCTTGAACTCCTGACCTCAGGTGAGCCACCTGCCTCAGCCTCCCAAAGTGCTGGGATTACAGACCTTAGCCACTGCTCCCGGCCCCTCATTCAGTTTAATCAACAAATGAACAGCGTCACTGAAGATCCCTCAGACTCAGTGATGAACACATCTGAAAAAGTTAAAGAAAATTAAGTTCAAAGAAGAAACTTTTCATTGTCACCATTGTCCGTGAATGTAGTGATCTAAAAATTCTCTTTATCATTGTGCTTTAAATAGTGATTTCATTTTGATCTTTAAATGTCAATAGACTATTGATATTTTGATCTTTAAATATCAAATATGTATGGACTATGTGAATATTGGAAAGAAAATATGAACAGTCACTTTTACAGTTTGGGTTTTTGTCTTAAAATTTTGTTGTAATTTCTCTTCCTAATTTTAGATCTGTTTGAGAAGATGGTTCCCTTGTCAGTGCAGCAGTCTTTGGCTGCCTGTAATCAGAGGAAAGCCGATTTGGTAACAGATCAATTGCTCAGATGAGAGAAGCCACCACTTTGGCAAATGGGTAGGTAGAGCTTAATTTTAGAGCCTAAAGTTTTCTGTTTGGTTGTTCTTTAGTTTATGAACATTTTAGTTTCTGAGCTTAGAGCTAAATGTCAAGAGTATATAAAATAGAAAATGTAGACACACACTTACAACTATTTTTGGTGGACACTGTATTTATGAAGCTTTAGCAAATATAGTTGGAAGAAATTATAGAAACAAGGTGAGGATATTTGACTAAAAATTTGTATTTTAAGAGATATTTATTTGGGGGAAATGAGAAGTAGAAATGAACTCAGATACATGGTACGTTTAGTGTTCTGAACCGATTTTTGTTTCTGATGGATTGAATACTAAGAAAATAATTCATTGGTTTAAAAAAATTGTAGGTATATTTTGCACACACAAAATACGCCTATTCTAAGTACACAGTTCAATTATTATATGTATATGTGTGTGTGTGTGTGTATATATATATTTTTGTTTTGTTTTGTTTTGTTTTGTTTTTTGGGACAGGGTCTTATTGTCACCAGGCTGGAGTGCAGTGGTGTAAACATTAAACATGGCTCACTGCAGTCTCAACCTTCTGGGCTCAGGTGATCCTCCTGCCTCAGCCTCCTGTGTAGCTGAGGCCACAGGTGCAAGCCACCACACTTGGCTAATTTTTTGATTTTTTTAAAGAGACGAGATCTCACTTTGTTGTCCAGGCTGGTCTTGAACTCCTGGGCTCCTGGTCTTGAACTCCTGGGCTCAAGTGATCCTCCTGCCTTGACCTCCCAAAGTGCTGGGATTACAGGCATGAGCCACCGTGCCTGGCCATTTAGTTAGTTTTGATAAATGTGTGTACCCATGTAACCGGCACTATGATTAAGATAGAGAACATTACTGTTACCCTGAAAAAATTGTCTCATGCCCCTTTCCCAGTCCTTCCTCTTCTGGCCCCTGGCCACTATTGATCTGCTCCCTGTCTTAAATTTTGTTTTACTTTTTATACAGTTTAAAATACGTGTAATCATTCTAGCATATACATATACAGTACTTACAGTATGTACAGTATACACTTAGAATGTGTTTTGCTTTTTTTCACTTAGCTACTGTTTTTGAGATTCATCTATGTTGTGTGTATCAATTTGAGTCTTTTCTATGGCTGAGCAGTATTCCATTTTATGGTTATAGAGCAGTTTGTTAACTCTTTCACCTGTTAATGGACATTTCAGTTTCTATGAACATTCACATATAAATCTTCGTGTGGACATATTTTAGTTCTCTTGGGTAAATACTTAGGAGTGGAATTGTTAGGTTGTGTGGTTAGCATATTTAATTTTATACGAAATTGCCAGGTTGTTTTCCAAAGCGGTTGTTCCATTTTATATCCTATCTGCACTGTTTGAGAAATACAGTTGTTCTGCATCCTCACCAATACTTGGTACTGTCAGTCTTTTTAGTTTTAGCTACTTTAGTGTGTGTGTAGCAGAATCTTACTTTAATGATTTAATTTGCATTCTCCTAATTACTAATGATACTGAACAGCTTTTCATGTGCTTACTAGCCATTCATATCTTTTCTGTAAAGTGTCTATTGGAATCTTTTTCTCAGTTTCTAAAACTGAGTTTTTCTTAATATTTAAAAAGTTCTTTACATATTCTGGATGCAAGTGCTTTGTCAAATACATATAATTGAGAATATAGTTGACCCTGAACAACATAGGGGTTATGGGTGCTGACCCCCCTGCACAGTCAAATCTGCATATAACTTCTGAGTCCCCAAAACTTAAGTACTAATAGCCTGCTGTTGACCAGAAGCCTTACCAATAACATAAACAGTCAATTAACATATATTTTGTATATGTATTCTATAGTATATTCTTATAATAAATAAGCTAGAGAAAAAATGCTATTAAGAAAATCATAAGGAAGAGAAAATATATTTACTATGATTAAATGGAAGTGGATCATCATAAAGGTCTTCGTCCTTGTCTATTTCATGTTTGAGTAGGCTGAGGAAGAGGAGGAAGGAGGCTTGGTCTTGCTGTCTTGGAGCAGGCGGAGGTGAAAGAGGTGAAAGTCCACATAAACATGGACTCACATAGTTCAAATCTGTGCTGTTCAAGGGCCAGCTGTATTTCTCTCGTAGTTGGCTTGCCTTTTCAAGTTTTCAGTTTTGATTAATGCATGGATTTTACCATCATTTTTCTTTAACAAGAGAGGAATGTAAGTTTACTCTAGCATATGATAAACAGGCAGTCTGAGATTTTACAGAGCTTGTTTTCTGAGGAGTTCATTGTATTACATCATTTCATTTGCCTTTTTGTCTTTACATAGTGGGTAGGGATATTGACCTCCCTTCCACATCATGTAAATGAAATAACTGAGGAATTGTTATTGTGCTACAAAACTGAGAACAGATGAAGATTCTGTAATGAATACTTAGATCATCTATTTTTGTTGACATTTTGCCTAGGTGATGTGAAATTATAACTACTGATTCTGTTGAAGGAGAGCAAAAAAGAAAAACATAACTATTTTGTGTATTGTTTCTGACTTGTTAGAGATGCTATAACAATCAAAAGTATAAAAGACTGCTTTTTTAGGATAGAATTTTTGACTTTTAATTACTTAGACTGAAAGAAGTTTGAACTGTAAGCCAACGATACCTAATATATTTTAATGCGGTCATAGTTTTTCTTATTTTTTGGCTTTTTTTTTTTTTTCGAGATGGAGTCTCACTCTGTTGCCCAGGCTGGAGTGCAGTGGTGAGATCTCGGCTCATTGCAACCTTCGCCTCCCAGCTTCAGGTGATTCTTGTGCCTCAGTCTCCCAAGTAGCTGGGATTATAGGTGCTCACCACTACGCCTGACTAATTTTTGTATTTTTAGTGGACATGGGGTTTCACCATGTTGGTCAGGCTGGTCTCGAATTCCTGACCTCAGGTGATCCCCCTGCCTTGGCCTCCCAAAGTGCTGGGATTACAGGTGTGAGCCACTGCACCAGCCTATTTTTTGGCTTTTAATTCTGAATTGTGAACTTAATTTTTTAATGATTTTGGTTTAATTTTATCAATCACTGATTTTTTTGTTTTTCTGTTAATCTTTGCTATGTTTTTCATTGATAGGGCTTATCCAGTTTTTCTGGGTGCTAACTCCATTGCTGTTGATTTGGTTATAGAAGATTAAATTAAATAAAGTAAATATTGATGAGGAGTTAAATTGTTTTAGACTTCAATATAACATAGTATCTCATTTTTTCAGGGTGCTAGCTTCCCTTAATCTTCCAGCAGCAATTGAAGATGTGTCTGGAGACACTGTACCTCAGTCTATATTGACTAAATCCAGATCTGTGATTGAACAGGGAGACATCCAGACTGTTGATCAGTTGATTAAAGAACTGCCTGAATTACTGCAACGAAATAGAGAAATCCTAGATGAGGTATGTTTTATAAGATTTGCTTTTCAAGTATAAACACTGTGAATCCTTGATGTCCAGCAGGGATTGGGACTGGACACTTCCTCATGCTAGTGTTCACGGTGTAGTTAGTATTCATCACTTTGGTGAATTTACTGTGGCCCAGAGCCTTCTCTTTAGCATAAGAGAAATTCTGGTTGAGTGAGAATGGGTTTCATTCTTATCTTAAGGGTAAGTGAGTACACATTAATGAAACTCAAATGAGCACTGTGTAAAACTAGTATACTATGAGAAATCAACTATCATACAAACTGTTCAGTCTTTGTAATTATTGATTTATTTGATACATAGCATGTAGCAAGATTTTTCTTTTTAATTTAATTTGTCTTAACCTGGAAGGTTAAACCCTTTAATTTATCCCTAATTTCTTAAAATATATTAAATATATTTATTTTATATTTTTTATCTTATAATTCCAATATCTGTAGTTTTTGTGAGTTTGATTCTACGATTTGTAATTTTTGCTGATTCTTGGTTATGGTGGCTTGTTTTCTGTTGTGTTCAGTTTTTTTGTTACTGTTTTTTAAAACTTTAAAAAATAGTTTCAGATGTACAGAGACTTTGCAAATTTAGTGTAGAAAGTTCCTGTATATTTTTCACCTAGCTTCCCTGAAAGTTAAAATCTTATGCGGTCATGGCACATTTGTTAAAACTAGGAAATTGACATTGGTACAGTATTATTACTCAGATTTTACCAGTTACTCTACCAATGTTCCTCCTTCTGTTCCAAGAACCAGTACAGAATACTGAATTGCATTTAGTGTTCAGTGAGTTTTGATTGTGCATTCATATTTCCTGTAATTTATTGGTGGGAATTCATTGAGATCTGGGTTTAAGGTGAATTCTAGAAAGAATTTGTGTTTGCTTCTGCCATAAAAAGGCATTATATACCTGGCACCTCCTCAAACTTGAGGTTTTTTCCTTTCTTTTATAATCTTTTAATTATAGTAGTAATTTATCTTAGGACTTTGTGTCACACAGATAGTGTGGTTTCTAGTCCCAAGTTCAGGCTTTTGATCAGGAATCTCAGATAATACTTCCTTTTTTTTTTTTTCTTTCTTCTTTACAGCCAAGATCCAGACAGGCATGTTTTCTTCTGTAGGGCAGTTTTCTGTTTTAACTTGAGAATCACCTATTTGGAAGTATACCAGTTTGAGGGTGGAGAGTGCTTTTGATCTGACCTCTCACCTTTTATTGTCCCTACCTATGTTTCTTCTTGAATTTTCTAAATTCACAATCCAAGTCAATGGTGAACTACACAGCTGGTGAACTATGGATGGTGGGCCAATGCTGGCTTGTGGCCTACTTTTGTGTGGTTCGCTAGTTAAGGATAATTTTTATCTTTTTTAGAGCATTGTCAAAAAAGAAGAATTCTGTGTGCCATAGACTGTGGCCCAGAAAGCCTAAAATATTTACTCTGTGGTGTTTGACAGAAGTTTGCTATTCTTTGTCCTAAGCTATCAGGGATTGTGATATATTGTTGGTGCTAGCACTGTGTCTACTGGTAGATTAGTATTTCCTTGTGTTTCTGGCCCCCAACTATCCTGTCATCTTATCTACTCGTTAGAAGGCACTTAAAAATATATTAAACATAATTTTCTGTTTGTTGTATTGGAATGAAAGTCTAAATCTTTTATTTTTTAATGTAATCAGTTTTCCCCTTTGTTTTGTTTATGGCTTCTATTTATTTATTTTAATCTTAAAACTCTTTTTAAATTGATATATGGATGTAAATAGTCTCTTATTTATTCTTCCTTTTTTTTTTTTACTGAGAAACGTGATAGCTAATTCAGCCTTAAATTTATAAGACTTTTTGTTAAATGCATTATAACAGATGTCTGCAAGAAAAAAGTCGATTTATATTCTAACCTAATATTCCCATCTCACCAAATTCTCACTTATATTGTGTATGAACATTTATTAAATGCATTAAATATTTTATACCAGAAATGACATTTCAGGGTTCTTTTTGCTTCCTTTTAAAGTCATTAAGGTTGTTGGATGAAGAAGAAGAAACCGATAATGATTTAAGAGCAAAATTTAAGGAACTCTGGCAAAGGACACCATCCAATGAACTGTATAAGCCTTTAAGAGCAGGTAACAATGTGTATAAATGACCTTCATTTGAATAAATTCCCAATTTGGACCCACATTTTTGCTTGATTAAATTAGGCTCGGTTGTAAATTCATTTTTACCGAAACTGTTTTTCCTCAGTTTTAGTATAAAGATTTTTAAAGTTCACAAAAGTAATCTGCCAATTGTCAGAAGTACAGATTCTTAAGAAGGGTATAAAGTGAAAAGTTAAAATGGTCCTCCAACTTTCATTTTCTGTTCCAAGCTCTGTGCATACTTTATTTTATTTATTTATTTATTTATTTTTGAGACAAGGTCTTGCTCTGTCACTCAGGCTGGAGTGCAGTGGCAGGATCACAGCTCGCTGCAGCGCCAACCTCCAGGGCTCAGGCAACCCTTCTACCTCAGCCTCCTGAGTAGCTGACACTGTAGACATGTGCTACCAGGCCCAGCTAATTTTTGTATTTTTTGCAGAGACGAGGTTTTACCATGTTGCCCTGGCTTGTCTTGAACTCCTGGGCTCAAGTGATCCACCTGCCTCCATTTCCCAAAGTGATGAGAGATCAGGCTTGAATCACCATGCCTGGCCCCTGCGCATATTTTAAAAACACAAATGAGAGCATATTGCATTTATGGCTTTGTAATTTTTTTTTTCATGTAGTAGTGAATCCTGGGTGGTAAAAAAAAAAAAAGAGCTTTAAGTTATTTTGAGGCCAAATTTATGCTTCTTAATAATTTGATGATGAAGATTTTGTGCTTGCTGAGGTAAACGCTGTTGTCATGGTGGCTGGAGATTAGTTTTATTTATCTTCATAAAAAGTTTGTATATTATTGAGATTTTTCTAAAAATCTTTTTTTAAGTCACATTGCTGTTTTGAGAGAGGAATACTTTTAAAATAAATGGACCAATTTTTGGAGAGAATGATTTCTTCCTACATTCATGAGTTGTAGGAAAAGATTAATATTAATTAGCTTTTATTTGGCAGATAGTAACCACCAAATATATCTTAAGGTATAGCTATGCTTTTCATTTTATAAGTGATTTTGTCATCTTTCCAAAAACGAGAACACAAAGACTGTTAGGAGCTGTTTTTATGATTAAGTGAATTGGGGTCTATAGAAGGGGAAGATAAGTAAAGTTGGAGACTAGAACTCAACATCTAACCAGCCTATATACGTTGCTGTTAGAATCACTTCTGTGCTCTGCAAACTTTTATTTTCTCCCCGAGGGAACCAACTTCAGAACAGTTTTAGATAAAGCTGTGCAAGCAGGTGGACAAGTGAAAGAATGGTGCCCATCTCATCGTGACCCCATCGTACTTTTGTGTAAGCCAGAGCCTGAGCTGAGTGCTGCCATCCCTTCTGCTAATCCAGCAAAGACCATGCGGGGCAGTGTGGTGAGAAGGGCACTTTGATGTGGGTTGTCATCTGCTTAAGAAAACCACATTCAAGCCGTTTTATATAATGAACTGCCAATTTCTTATTGTCATCTTTAAAAAAATGCAGAAATAAATTGGGGTTGTTACATTTAAAGTAGTATATAGACTGTGTAATAGGTAATTATACTAGTATTAACTATCCTGTAATAGTAACTTCCATTTATTGAATGCCCTTTATTGAACTAAATTTTAGATACTTAATAGGTCAACAGCATTTAATTTGGGTTTTATAAAAGAGAGAAGCTTGGAAGTATGGAAATATGGCCAGATACACAAATTCTTATTTCTTCCGTTATTCTGTACTCCCTTCCACCTTGTTTCCCAGGACTGCCTTTGAAAGGAAGATTGACAAGGCGTGCATGTTAGTAAATGGATAGCTCCATCATGCTGTTTCTATGATGATAGGAAAGAGAAAATTGAATAGTAGGGCATCGGATTTGGAAAGTCCTAAAAGAAGAGAAAGTGCAAGTATAATTTAGTGGCCTATCACGGGGAGGTAGGGTAAGTTAGTAGGAAAAGATAGAGGTCCCACATCTCTGCACAGGAAAACAAGCCAAAGGGCAAGAAATACTGCTGAAAAATTCTTGAAAAAAGTGAATTTCCTGGGATAGTAAGTTCTGAAAAGTATGAGTTTTGTTCCTTATTTGTCTTTCCGTAGAAGCATTTTATATATTTCATATATTTATTCCAAGACCCACGGGATATCTGCTCTGTGTAAGGCACTATGGTAGGTACATTGGAAAATTAACATACAAATTATACACAGGCTTTACCCTCAATTTATGATCCATTGTGGAATATTAGTCATGTACAAGGATGACTGTGATATAGGGAAGAAGTTTAAAAATGCCACAGAGAAAGTATAGGAAGTATGCTATGAGGATTTAGATGAAGTACTTAAATTTCAGTAATTTGGAGTAGTTCTCTTCAGAAGCTTCTTAAGAGATTGGCACATTATGAGAACAGAGTGGATAGGCAGAAAAAGTAAAGGTGTAGGATCGGAGAAGGGCTGAGTAGTGGCTGTGTCTAGAGAGTTATCCGAGGTACAGAGGATCTGCAAACACAGCTTTTACTCCTCATTTCTCGTGACAGAAGGTTTATAGACATGTTGAGAATGGCTGGAATCTGTTTGTTTATTTATTTATTCACCAAGTGTTTGAAGGCCGACTGTTCCAGAACAGTGCTGAGCACCTTGGTCCCTAACATAAAGAGGCAAAAAACTGCTCTGGGTTACCTTTAGTGTAGGGTAAATGCACAGGTACTGGGCATCTCTCAAAGGGAAGAGAAGGCTACGTAGTTGAATGTGCATTGAACCTGAATCTAATGGGGGAACCCAATGGAACAAGGAATGTGAGTTGTTGCTTTGAGGACATAGTGGAGCAAAGGGAGGTGGTCAGAAGATTAACTTGTGAAGACCAAAGAACCCGAAGAAGAAACTGCAGATCCTTGGAACAGCAATACATTCTGGTACCTTTTTTATTTTAGAAAAAGATCTCTGTTTAGTACTCTCTTTGTATTCTTTTTGGTGTCTTGTACATGACTCAGAATTATGTGGCTTTTGTCCTTTGATTCTTCTGCTTTCAGTAGAAAAGTAAAAATGGTTTGTGCTAAGCAAAATCTGCATTAGTATGCACTGATTTGTTGATATTTTATTCAGTTGTATCAGTTTTGTTAATCCTTACTTGTGTTACACAGGAGAAAGGAACTTTTATAGTCAATATGAAGTAATTTTATGGAAGCTAGATTTCTTGATGGGGTAACCACAAAAATTTCAGTACTATCTATATATTCGTTTGTCATGTGCCTTAATCAAAAAGGCAAGCAGCAGTTTATCAAAGCTGTTTCAGATGGTTGTCCTAATAGTTGATGACGCATTTTAGCCAGAATTTTTATGATAAAAACTCAGTTTTTTTATTGCTGATTAGAGTGATGCAATGTACATGTTTTATTAAAAAGTCCAAGTTTGATGGTAGGGCTGTTTTTTCTTTTATTGTGAAGAAGCCTACTGTCTAGTTACTTATTTTCCGTCTCTTTGGGCATCTGGTTTTAGATACTGAGATACTGTGAAAAATTTTGCAGACTAGTGGTAATTTGTATTTAAAGATTTTTGTATTAAATACCTAGGATCACTGCTTGTGATTGGTTGCTTATGATCTACTGTGGCCTGAAGTCTGGTCTATGGTTGGTTGGCCAAGCCTTGGCCCTAATGTATATGGGGCTGAGTCTAGCCAGGGGAAGGAACATCTATTTTTTTGCACAAGGATGTTGTTCAATTATACTCAAAGTGTTACATCTGCTGGGAGTAATGGAGGGGGTACCTTTAAAAAAAAAAAAAAGAACCCTTTATCTCCTTAGAGGTAGAGCATAAAGAGAACTGTTTAAAACTATGTGCCCTCCCAGAGGAGTGCTTTTTTTGGATTCACAGACTAGTGGAGGATCTGCAAACACAGCTTTTACTCCTGATTTCTCATGACAGAAAGTTTATAGACATATTGAGAATGGCTGGAATCTGTTTGTTTATTTATTTACTCACCAAGTGTTTTTTGAAGGCCTACTATTCCAGAACTGTGCTGAGTACCTTGGTCCCTAACACAAAGAGACAAAAAACTCCTCTAGGTTACCTTTAGTGTAGGGTAAATGTATCAAGTTTCTGCATTCCTTGCCATAGACATAGTTGCTTATTTGCCTTTTCTGAAAATAAAATGACAAGGTTATAAAAGTAAAATAGAAGATTTCATTGAAGGCATTTCTTTCTTTCTTTCTTTTTTTTTTTTTTGAGACGGAGTCTCGCTCTGTCACCCAGGCTGGAGTGCAGTGGCACAATCTTGGCTCACTGCAACCTCTGCCTCCTGGATCCAAGCAATTCTCCTGCCTCAGCCTCCCGAGTAGCTGGGACTACAGGCATGCACTACTATGCCCAGCTAATTTTTGTATTTTTAGTAGAGACGGGGTTTCACCATGTTGGCCAGGATGGTTCGATCTCTTGACCTCATGATCCACCCGCCTTGGCCTCCCAAAGTGCTGGGATTACAGGCGTGAGCCACCGTGCCCGGCCCTTTGAGGGCATTTCTTATGTCTCATATTGTACTTGGTGCTGTTAAATGCCACAGAGGGTTTAATCCTGCAGTGCAGGATGTCAAGACCCACAAAAGGCAAGGAGGATGGCAGCACAGGGAGTGGCCCAACTCACATGAGGTAGAGAGGCCTCTGTGCAGGGGTGGCGTGACCTGGCATAGAGAGTGGGAGCCCAGATGGGGAGGAGGGCAGCCCCACACTGCAGCACACAGAGGGTGAGGAGTGCCCTGCTGAGGCCGAGGGAGGAGCTGCAGAGCCGTAGGGACTAGTGACAGAGATGGGGCTGGTCAGATGAGTAGGTGATAAGGATCCCGGACTTCCCAGTGGCAGACAGGGATGCTGGATTTGATTTCGAGACAATCCTTACTGTTGCAGGCTGATGGGGAAAAGCACATGAGAAAAATACTGTTTTAAAAGTAAGATAGAAAAGGCCGGGCACAGCGGCTCACACCTGTAATCTCAGCACTTTGGGAGGCCGAGGTGGGCGGATCACGAGGTCAGAAGATTGAGACCATCCTGGCTAACACGGTGAAACCCCATCTTTACTAAAAATACAAAAAATTAGCCGGATGTGGTGGCGGGCATCTGTAGCCCCAGCTACTTGGGAGGCTGAGGCAGGAGAATGGCCTGAACCCGGGAAGCGGAGCTTGCAGTGAGCCGAGATCGCACCACTGCACTCCAGCCTGGGCGACAGAGCCAGACTTGGTCTAAAAAAAAAAAAAAGTAAGACAGAAAAAATGTGGAGAAATGTAGCAATTCTAACAGTTTTATTTTCTGAGTGGTCAGACACTAGATGAATTATTTTCTTGTTTATGCTTTCGTATGTTTTGCAGATCTTTTTTCACTGAGCATCTATTCCTCGGGAAAGAAAAATTATATAACTTCAAAGTAACAGGCTAGTGAGGGAACTTATTTCCTGCATACTGGGGAATGTCTGTTCTTTAATCAAGAAAGGAAAATATTCTCCTTTTTAAAAAAGTCTGTTCTCATTTTGGCTTTTCACAATAAACTAGAGAATTTTTTAAAATATTTTACTATCAACTGGAAATTTTAGCAGAGACCAGTATTTGAGGGATACTCCACAAAGCCCCCACTAGACTGTATTGCAAATAGGAAAGCTTAGGTAATGTGCCCTTTTGAAATAATTCCCGAGAAGACAGGAACCCTCTGAACCCTATGCAAAGTGAGACGAGTGTTAGGTTTGCACAGTTCACTTAGCTTTTAGCTTTAAGGACAGACAGTCAAAACAAACATTTAGTCCAGACTTCTAACTTTTAACTTTCATGGATTTATACCAATTTGAGGATTGAAGTCATTCATTATTGATGTCAGCACCATTACAATTTTATATAAAATAAAAGCCTGTGTTTGTTAATCCTGTCCAAATGTCATGCACTATTAAAAGTATCCCAGGTGCATGACATTTGGACACAATTAATAAAAAGCAATAATAATAAATTATTTTTCATAAAATTTAGTCATTGAGACTTACATAACTTAAGGTTATAGTTATTTAGCCCAATTCCTTGGCTTCAAACAAACAGGATTGTGTTGCCATTTTCAGGTGGAGAAGCTGAGGACCAAAAAGGTTATGAGATGTACCTGAAGATTCTGAATTCTGATTGTGACAATCTAAACATTTTTTTATTCAGATTATTGTCACTCAGTATACAGGTGACAGGGCAAAATCAAGATTAACTCTTAGATACAGATACATAGGAAACAAGGAAGGAAGGAAGGAAAGAAGGAAGGAGAAAGAAAAAGAGCGAGAAAGGAAGGACAGATGGGAGGAAGGATGGACAGAAGGAAGGAAGGACAGATGGACGGACAGAAGGAAGGAAGAACAGGAGGGAGAGCTGGTAAGAAGTTGAAGTGGGCTGGTAGGAAGTTGAAGTGAAAAGTGAATCACCCAGATTTTCACTAATGACATGCAAAGCCTTCCAGAGGCATATGGTGCACTCTGTAATTGTTTGAAGGAATATAAAAGCAATTTTTAAAAACCATAAAACTCCCTTTCTTTAAGATGGGCTATTACTGACTGTGTTACTTTTGTTACTTAGAGGGACAGATTTAATTTTCCAAATCAAATGTAACTATTGTATCTACTTTCAATTCAGAAAATTAAGACATTTGTATTTTATTCTTTTTATTACTGCCAAACAAAACATGAGGAATACTCTTAAAAGAATTGTAAATTTTATAGCAACACTAACAGAAGGATAAATATGGTAAAAGATCTTTAAAATCAAAGTTAGTGATAGAATGAGTAACAGAAGTAGAAATAGATGCCAGTGCAATGTCACTTAGGCATTTTTCAGAAATTAACTTATTAAATCTTAGAAGCATTTCTTGACTAAGAAATATTTATTTTTTATTTTTTATTATTTTTTGAGACAGGGTCTCACTCTGTTACCCAGGTGGGAGTGCAGTGACATGATCATAGCTCACTGCAGCCTCAACCTTCTGGGCTCAAGCAATCCCCCCACCTCAGCCTCCTGAGTTGCTAAGACTACAAATGTGTACCACCACACCTGGATGATTGATTGATTGATTGATTGTAGAGATGTGGCCTCACTCTGTTGCCCAGGCTGGGCTGAAGCTCCAGGGTTCAAGCAATCCTTCTGCCTCAGCCCCACCTAAAGTCCTGGGATTATGGGCATGAGCCACTGTGCCCAGCCTTGAAGTATCTCATGATTGAGGGACATCGAAGAAGCATTATACTAAAAAATTGGGTTGCAGTGTTCAAATTATAGATATTTGTACTTGGATAGAATATTCCATAATTGAAAATATTTACAATCACATGCAGAATAGGAGTTATCAAAAGGACACTATGGAAAAAGTCATGATTATATCATGAAACTGTTCAAACATGTGAGAAGGAGAAAAAAAAAATAATGTCACAAACTCCCAAACTCCTGTCTCCCAGGTTCAGCAGTTTTCAAGATCTTGCTACACTTGCTTCACTTTTTTCTTTTTTTCTTTATTAAATTATTTTAAATTAACATGTCATTTTACCCTTATCCAGTTTGGGTCTCTAAGAAATAAAAAAAGTAACCACAATGACATTATCATCTTTATTTTCTGGCATTTCAGTCATATTTAAAGGTAAATCTTTTGGCACTATCTATACGCAGCTCATAAATTAAATTTCCCAGATTGATTTACAAATGTCTTTTTTACTTAATTTATTCTAATCAGGATAAAAACAAGATCCGCTAATTATAAATGGTAGTTAATCTCTTCAGACTCTTTAGAAAATTATTAACACCTTATAATAGTTTGATACATTTATCACAATTAATGAAGCAATATTGATTCATTGTTATCAGCTGAAGTCTATACTTTATTCCAATTCCTTTAGCTTTTACCCATTGTTCTTTTCCTGTTCCAGGATCCCATCTAGGATTTCACTTCACATTTAGTCATCACGTCGCCTGAGGCTCCTCTGACATGTAACAGTTTCTCAGATTTTCCTTGGTTTTTGTTTCTGTTTTTCCTTTTTTGTTGTTGCTGTTTTTTTAACCTTCTTCTAGGAACTCTTTTCCTTATTTCTGATGACCTTGACACTTTTGAGGGTTACTGGTCAGTTATTTTATAAACTGTCCCTCAGTTGAGATTTGTGTGATATTTTTCTTCTTATTAGACTCACGTTATTGATTTTGGGGAGAAAGACCATAGAGGTAAAGTGCCATTCTCATCGCATCATATCAAGGACACATACTGTCAGGGTGACTTCCTCCTGTTGATATCAACCTTGATCCCCTAGGTGAGGAGGTGTCGTCCACTTTCTCCACTGTAAAGTTGCCCTTTTTTCTCCTTCTCCATACTACACTCCTTTGGAAGGAAGTCATCGTGCAAGGACCACACCTAAGGAAAGGGGAGCTGTATCAGAATGGACTTGTGGATATTTATTTTATAACTTGCATTACAATCTAATACTACTTTTTTTTGTTCCTCAAATTGTCCAGCTTCAGCCATTAGGAGCTCTTTCAGTTGATTTTTGCGTCCCTTTGACATATCCCCATCATTTTTGGTTTTGTGTCTTGTTTTTGTTTTTTAGCACTTCCTTCTTTTTCTGGCACTGTAAGATGCTCCAATTCATCTTCTGTATTCTTTGTCCCAGCCATAGAATCAGCCATTTCTTCTAGGAGTGCTGGTTTCTACTATAGGAGAAGGTGTTAGAAACCAAGATCTGGGTTCTAGGTGTGCTTATGGCTCCTGGGGGTGTCACTGGTTCTTGGCCCACTGAGCTAATGAAGCAGGGAGATATATGTGTGTATACTGTGTATATGCACATATCTATACATATTTTTATATATAACTATGAGGTTCATGAGATGTCATAAACTCCTGAGTGCATCCTGATGTCTCCAGCTCTAATCCATTACCACATAGACCACATTCGCCTTTATTTTCTCATTCCAACAGTGAGAAACTTAGCTCCCACCATCAGCCATCCGTCTACTTCGTTGTTCAATTTCAGTTTGATATGTGGTAGTTGTGTTAGTCTTCTAGGGCTGCTCTAATAAATGATCACAAACTTAGTGGCTTAAAACAACAGGAATTATTCTTTTCACAGTTCTAGAAACTCAAATTCCAAAATCAAGAGGTAAGAAATATGAAGAAAAAGCAAACAGAATAGAGCATAAGACAGATGTAGGACATTGTGAAAAGTTCTAGCAGAGTATAGTTGGAGTCCCAGAAAAAGGAAGAGAGAGAAAACAGAACAGAAGCAATCTCTGAAAAAATAGTTGACAAGGACACTACCAATCTGATGTAAGCTGTCAACCTACAGATTGAAGAAACTCAGCAACCCCAAGTAGGGCAAATAGAAATAAAACCACACCTAAGCACACCATAGTCAAGCTGAAAACCAAAGATGAAGAGAAAATCTTAAAAAAAGAAAGAAAAAAAGACAAATTCTACAATGACATGTAATGACATTTTTTTAGGTGCTGACAGAAAAAACCTGTCAATTTAGAATTCTGATTCCAGTCAAGATGGTGTAGAAGAGACCAATTTCTCCTCCTGCCTGAAACAAGCAACCAAGACAAAATACATGAAATAATGGATTTCTGGCACTGGACATCAGGCAGCACAGGAATTGATCCCTGACAGAGGCTAAACAAACAAGGTGAGCCCTGCAGTTGCCCAGTTTACTGGCTGGAGAGACTTCGGACTGCAGTGCAGAAAGGAGGAATCCATGTGGAGCTTAGTGGTCTCCCTGAGTTGAGGGGATAGGAGTTGGAAGTCTGAGGAGGCCATGGTGCTGGAGTTGCAGAGTATACTCCAAAGATCCACAGAATCTTTCATGTCTTCATCTGAGCATCAAGTGGTGCATGCATGTTAGGAAGCTACCTTAGCTTGGAAATAGAACTCCGTGAAAGGGTTAGAGGGAATAATTCACACACAGAGATGGGGACCATTTCTTCCTGCCAGTCGTAGGAATTTCCTTGTAATTCCTGTGACATTGAGTAGAGTACTCAGAAGGAAAGGAAAAAGAGCATAGATCTCAGAGGATGAGTCTACAGGCATATGAGATTTTTGGTCAGACTCAAATACATTAGAAACAAGTTTCAGGTGAATTTCAAGGATCACAGATGGTGCATTGAATGCATGGTGGATGGGAAAGTGGCTACCTTAAATTCATGGATGAATGGATGTTGAGTAAATGAGGAGGTATGTAGACACTGAGCTTGTTATTACGGAAGACAAGTATAATATCCAATTATACTTGTCATTTTAAAGTATAAATTACAACATTGATGTGTTTCTTAGTGTATGTAGAGGAAGTATTTAAGATACCTATATCGCAAGGTTGGGGCAGTAAAAGGGACTTAAATAGTGGTTAAATATCCACATTCCACCTCAAGTGGTAGATGTTGATACTGGTAGACTGTGATAAACTCCACGTGTGTATTGCAGTTTTTAGAATAACCACTGAAAAACGGTATGAAGAGACACTCAAAAATCTAGATAAATACACTACTAAAGAATGTCCAAATAACCCAACTGAAGACAGGTAAGGGGAAATGAAAAATCAAGACAATGAAATGACTGACTTATAATCTCACATATCAGTAACTACATTGAATGTAAATGGTCTAAACACACCAACTAAAAGATTGCAAGAGTGAATTTAAAAACATGACCCAACCAAATGAATGCTATCTACGAGAAACTCACTTAAAATATCAGTATCAGTAAATTAACAGTAATTTAATTTGTATCAGTAAATATCAATTATCAGGAAACTAAGAGTAAAAGGATGGGAGAAGATACATCTTGCAAATACTAATCCAAAGAAAGCTGGATTGGATGAATTATTATCAGACAAGGTAAACTTCAGGACAAAAGAAAATTGCCAGAGACAAAGAGGTACATTACATAACAATGAAGAGGTCAGATCACAAAAAGACAACATATGTGCATACACCAAATAACACAACTGCAAAGTATATGATCTGAGAACTGATAGAACTAAAAGGAAAAAATAGACAAATTCACAGTGATAGTTGGGGACTTCAACACCCCTTGTTCAGTAATGGATAAACCCGCTAGACAAAAAGCAAGTATGAGGGGCTCCAGAAGAACTGAACAGTACCATCAGCCAATACAGAATACACTTTTTTTTTTTGAGTATTTATGGGACATTCACCAAAATAGAGCATATCTTGGGTTATGAAACTCTAACATATATACATATATATATATATATATATATATTTTTTTTTTGAGACTAAGTCTCACTCTTGCCCAGGCTGGAGTGCAATGGTGAGATCTCAGCTCACTCTAACCTCCGCCTCCCGGGATCAAGCGATTCTCGTGCCTCAGCCTCCCAAGTAGCTGGGATTACAGGCACCCACCACCATGCCCAGCTAAGTTTTGTATGGTTAGTAGAGACGGGGTTTCACTATGTTGGCTAAGCTGGTCTCACCTGACCTCAAGCGATCCACCTGCCTCGGCCTCCCAAAGTGCTGGGATTACAGGTGTGAGTTGTCATGACCGACCAAAACACTGATATATTTAAAATAAGTGAAACCACGTAAGATATACTCTGTGACCGTAAATGAATCAAACTAGAAATCAATAACATAACAGAAAAATCTCCCAAAACTTGTAAATTGTCAAAGAGGAAGTTTCAAGAGAAATAAAATACATACTGAGCTGAATGAACTTGGAAATACAACATAATCACTTTTTATAAAATTCATCAATTTATTGCTTTAATCCATAAATCAATAATAAAATTTTGCTTTCATAAGAATGAAATGAGATAGCAAGAAACGCATGCAAAACAGTATGCATAGTAGATGATGTGGTTAGCATCCATCCAGTATTTCTTCTTTAGTAGAATTCTGACTTTGTTACATCCCCATTCTCGTCCTCTCCCACACAGGTAAAAGCCTCAGGTGAAGCCCCAAGGTTAGACTGAAATTTCATCACCTTTGCCAGTAATGGATTCAATGATGTGGTTCATAACTACATATGATTATGCAATCCACATGTGGACAAAGAGCATGAAGAGAGGTTTTCTAGAGACTTCTAGAAATATTCGTTCCCACATGTAGGTGAGAACTGTGAGAATTCAGCCTCCCACCAGAGGTGAACAAGGAAATAGGTAATTTGGTTGGTACTAGCAACTATCCAACAACTATGGGACAAACAAAAAACCAAAAACCTTAGGATAATGGTGATCCTGGTTGGCAGAGTAGAGAGGCAGAGAAAAACTTTTAAATGACATTTAAAAAAATTTATTGGGCAGGCTTGGGGGCTCATGCATGTAATCCCAGTGCTTTGGGGAGGCTGAGGCAAGTGGATTGCTTGAGCCCAGAAGTTCAAGACCAGCTTGGGCAGTATGGCGAAACCCTGTCTCTACAAAAAATACAAAAGTTAGCTGGGCATGGTGATATGCAACTGTAGTCCCAGCTACTTGGGAGGCTGAGGTGGGAGGACCACTTGAGCCTGGGAGGTCAAGGCTGCGGTGAGCTGTGATTGTGCCACTGCACTCCAGCCGGAGTGACAGAGTGAGACCCTGTCTCAAAAAAAAAAAAATTATGTATTGATTAACAAGGTGATTTTATTATATCAGTGGGCTTTTCAAAATTAAGAAACATTTCACTAATAAAATTTTTTAAATATAAATAATTGCTGGGCGCAGTCTCTCATGCATGTAATCCCAGCACTTTGGGAGGTTGAGGCAGGGGGATCGCCTGAGGTTGGGAGTTCAAGACCAGCCTGACCAACATAGAGAAACCCCGTCTCTACTAAAAATACAAAATTAGCTGTGCGTGGTTGCGCATGCCTGTAATCCCAGCTACTCGGGAGGCTGAGGCAGGAGAATTGCTTGAACCCAGGAGGCGGATGTTGCGGTGAGCCAACATCAAGCCATTGCACTCCTGCCTGGGCAACGAGTGAAACTCCATTTCAAAAAAAAAAAAAAGATAAATAATTATCCAGTACACTTTTTTTTTTTTGAGACAGAGTTTCGCTCTTGTTGCCCAGTCTGGAGTGCAATGGCACAATCCCAGCTCACTGCAGCCTCTGCCTCCCAGGTTTGAGTGATTCTCCCACCTCAGCCTCCCCAGTAGCTGGGACTACAGGCACGCACCACCACGCCCAGCTAATTTTTGTATTTTTCATAGAGATGGGGTTTCACCATGGTGGCCAGGATGGTCTCGATCTCCTGACCTCAGGTGATCTGCCCTGTTACCATGTGCATTTTTCCATAATTCCTTCCTGATTAAATTTCTTTTTGCTTCTCAATCATTATCTTGGTTTCTAAAGACTGTCCTTCTACTGAAATTACTTATACAGAGGCAACCATTAGATTTCTTCTAAAAATAGGCTAGCCTTTTTCCAGTTTTCTTCATCTTCAGTCTTTCTGACCTACTTTGCCATTTTGATTTTCGACTTTGGGTGTAATAAAAATGTATTGTGGAAATTTAGAACATACAAATAAAAAAAAATAAAGGCTGGGTGTGGTGGCAATCCCAGCACTTTGGGAGGCTGAGGCGGGTGGATCACGAGGTCATGAGATGGAGACCATCCTGGCTAACATGGTGAAACCCCGCCTCTACTAAAAATACAAAAAATTAGCCAGGCGTGGTGGCGGGCACCTGTAGTCCCAGCTACTTGGGAGGCTGAGGCAGGAGAATGGCGTGAACCTGGGAGGAGGAGCTTGCAGTGAGCTGAGATTGCACCATTGCACTCCAGCCTGGGTGACAGAGTGAGACTCCATCTCAAAAAAATAAATAAATAAAATAAAATAAAATTTGAAATCAGTGATCTCACGTCTTGGAGAGAGATAGCTCATGGGCATATGCTATGTGGTATTTATTATCTAGTATCTAGAATAATCATTAGTCCATGCATATTTATGGAGATATTAGTGGATCAGGAAAAATAATTAATCAGTACTAGGCTTCTAGGTGATGAGATAATCCGTACAACAAACCCCAGGGATTATCTCATCATCCAGGTATTAAGTCTAGTACCCATTCATTATTTGTTTTATTTGCTCTGTGTTCTCATCATTTAGCTCCCACCTGTAAGTGAGAACATGCAGTGTTTCATTTTCTGTTCCTGCATTAGTTTGCTAAGGATAATGGGAAGACAACCTAGGCAATACCATTCAGGACATAGGTACGGGCAAAGCTTTCATGATGAAGATGCCAAAAACAATTGCAACAAAAGTGAAAATTGACAAACGGGATCTGATTAAACCGAAGAGCTTCTGCACAGCAAAAGAAACTATCAACAGAGTAAACAGATAACCTACAGAATGGGAGACAATTTTTGCAAACTATGCATCTAGTGAAGGTCTAATATCCTGCATCTATACAGAACTTCAAACTTACAAAGAAAAAAAAAAACCCAAACCACCCCATTAAAAAGTGCACAAATGACATGAACAGATACTTCTCAAAAGAAGATATGAAGTATAAGTAAAAATGGTTCTTTGAGGTTCTTCATTTTTTTACTTTCATTCCAAAGCTTGACAGATTTACCACTATAATATCTTGCCTTAGAATAACTTGTGTAATTGCCCCTGAAATTCCCAATTTTTAAATTAACTATATTTAAAAATCTACATATATATACATGTAGCAAATGACTCTTTTTTTAGTTATTCAGAAATTCTACAATAATTTTAAATGTCACACTATCTCATGGATGTATTAATGTAGGATCAGAAATATCTTTGTGTATGTTTCATCCATGGTTGAATGAGACTCCATATATCTGAGTACTCCAGGACTTTAATAATTTAATAAGAATGTATAGACATTGTGGCTGTAGGCCATGCTTCCCTTTGGTCCACAGTCACTGACACATGTTCTTATAACTTGTGTACAACAGGTTCCCTACCTTTCCATAAGAACTCTTACCTTTTAGGGGGGTACACAGGGATTATTTATTAATTTCTACACTCTTTATAACTGTGTTTTTGGCATTTTGTTGTTTTTACAAGTAGTGTCATTATGTTTTAAAAATCCTAGAGAATGGGAACACACCTGTGTCTCTTGCCCCCTCCTTCGATTCATTCATTTAGTCATGCAGTAAATATTTGAGTGCCACCTGTAGGACAGGAACCCTTCAGGAAATATAGTTATGGAGCTACACAGGTAAAACAGCCATCCAGATGAAGCATATTTTCTAATGAGAGACCATATACAGTAAACAAGTAAATAATTGGATACGTGATAGAATTTTTGGTGGTAATAAGTGCAAAGGAGAAAAAAGAAAGAGTGAAGAGATTGGGTGTGGCAGAGGGGCTTTTTTTGTTTGTTTGTTTTGCTAGAGTGTTCTGGGAAGTGCTTTTTAAAGAGATACTTCAGCACAGACCAGAATTAAGTAAATGAAGGAACCAAGGGAAAATCTAGGAGAAGAGTAAGCAACGTCAGAAGGCCAGAATAGAGGAGAGTGAGCAGCGCAAGAGCAAATGAGCATCAAAGTGCATAGACACCAGATCCCTGCAAGCATTTGGATTTTGTTCCAAGTGGTATAGAAATTTTGCCATTAGATCTGAGTTCTACATTAAATGATCACCTTAGCTGCTGTGTGAAGAATAGGCTGCAGGGAGCCAAGAACAGAAGTAAATAAAAACCAATTAAGAAACTATTCTAATTATTCCAGGAAAGTGGTAATTACAGCTTGGTTAAGGATACGAGTGTCAGGAATAATGAAAAGTGGCAAGACTGGGAATATATATTAAAGTTAGAGCAGATGAGATTTGTTCACGGCTTCGCTATGCAGGGGTATGGGAAAGTGGAAAGAATTGTAATTTTTAAGTATTTTTGTCTCAGCAACTAGAAGCTGATGTCAACTGAGATGGGTAGGACTAAAGGAGGAGAATGTTAGTGGAAATGGATTGCTGTAATCAAGAATTTGTTTGGGAGAATATTAAGCATAAGATTAGAGATTTCAGTGGAAATTTTGAGGGAATTCAACAATGGAATACAGGGAAGGAAAGATAAATTTGGGGTGTGTTCTGTTCAGATGCATGCTATCTAACTAATACCTGTAACAGATGGAATCACTTATTAACATGAATATGAATAGCAGAAAGATCATTAACAGGAACTAAAGATTAATGTTTTCTTATGTTAGGAGGTCGGGCGGAAGAAGAAGAATAAGCCTAGCAAACTGCCTGAGAAGGAAGGTATGAAAACTTGGAGAGTATTATATCCCCCTCCTGTTCCCCTGTCTTCTTTCCTTCAAATGAAGGATAAAGACACAGGGATGTCTTTGGCCTATGGCTGTCCAGTTGCACCATCACCATTTACTGAAAAGGCTATCCTTCTATTGAGTTGCTTTTGCAACTTTGCCATGTCAAGTACTGCCAGAAAATTTAAGAGGAAAAGAATTGTCCATTAGATTTCTCAAGGTGGAGGTCACCTGCAACCTTGGCAAAAATGATTTCAGATGAGTTGTGGAGATAAAAATCTTAGAGTAGATTCAAAAGAATTAAGAGATGAGTCATATAATTTTTTCTACAAAGGAAAGTACAGTAAAAAATTGATAACTTGGATTAATACAGAGAGGTGCATATGTATGTATGTGTTTGTGCATGCACACCTGTGTGTTTTGGTGGAGACAGTATATACAGCATGCTTGTGAGGTGATTGGAATGGTGCAGGAAGACAAAAAAATGAAGATGCCAGAGAAAGGGAAACTATTATAGAAGCAAAGTGTTTGAGTGAGTGAAAGCGGATGGGATCTAGTGCACAAGCAATTATCAAAGACCTTTAATACATTGTAGCAGCAAAAGTGGCTGAGAATGTATACATACATGCACAAAAATAAATGTGGATATATATATACACACACATATATGTACATTCCTCATAACAGACTAAATAAGAAAAGCTGTATGATCTTATCAACAGACGCAGAAAAAGCTTTGAACAAAATCCAACACCACTTGTAATTAAAATATCTAAAGAAACTCACTCAACTACAAATAGATGGGAACTTCCTTAACCGAATAAAGTATGTGTATGATGTCTGTGGCTAATGTTAGAATTAATGGCAAGAGACTTAAGTATTTGCCTTCTAAGATTATTAAGAAGTCAAGGCCGGGCGCGGTGGCTCACGCCTGTATCCCAGCACTTTGGGAGGCCAAGGTGGGCAGATCACAAGGTCAGGAGTTTGAGACCAGCCTGACCAACATGGTGAAACCCCGTCTCTACTAAAAATACAAAAAATTAGCTGGGTGTGGTGGCAGGCACCTGTAATCCCAGCTACTCAGGAGGCTGAGGCAGGAGAATCCCTTGAACCCAGGAGGCAGAGATTGCAGTGAGCCAAGATCGCACCACTGCACTCCAGCCTTGGCAACAGAGTGAGTGAGACTCTGTCTCAAAAAAAAAAAAAAAAAAAGAAGTCAAATATGTCCTCCCTAACTCCTCATACTTAACATCATACTGGAAGTCTTAGTCAGGGAAATAAGACAAGAAGAAAAATTACATAGATTGGAAAGAAAGAAACCAACTTTTATTCACAAATGAAATGATAGTCTATGTAGGAAATTGAAATGAATGTAACTTCTGGACTTAAGTGGGTATATCAAGGTCATTAGATACATGTATAACATACAAAAGTCAATTGTTATTATATATAACAAAAAAGGACAATTAAAATTTGAAATTTACTTTAGAAAACATTTAAAACAGTATGCACATACAAAAAATGAAGTACTGAGGTATAAAGCTGAAACATTATTTTACAGTATGTGTATGCAAAATACTACAAAACACTGATGACAGAAATCAAAGAAGATCTGATTAAATGGAAATGTAGTCAATATTCCTATATTGGAGGAATCGATATTGTTAAAACGCCAATTCTTTCAAACTTGTTCTATAGATTCAACACAATCCTAATCAAAATTCAAGAAGGCTATTTTGAAGATATTGGCAAACTTACTCTAAATTTTTTATAGAAGGGCAAAAGACCAATGCAATATTAAAGAAGAACAAAGTTATAGGACTTGCACTACCTGATATTAAATACATCACAATGTTCTATAAATCTAAAGCAATCAAGACAGCATGGTATTGGTGAAAGAACAGACACACAGACCAATGGGACAGAATAGAGAGCCCAGGGACAGACTCACAAATATAGTCAACTGATATATATATATATATATATCTCACAAAGGCAATTCAATGAAGAGAAGATAGTCTTCTCAACAAGTGATGCTAAAACAATTAGACATACATACGTCCTCTCCCCTAAAAATTGAACCTAGACACACATCTTATACCTTACACAAAATTAACTCAAAATGTATTATAAATCTAAATGTGAAATACAAAGTTATACCAGTTGTGGAAGAAAACACAGGAGAAAATCTATGTGACCTTGTTAGATATTTGTACCTTGATGAAATTTTAAGTACAACCCCACGAAACAAAAAATTGATGAAAGCTTTGTTAAAAGAAAAAAAAAACCCTTTTTAGTTTGTGAAATGTTATGTCAGTTAAGGTGAAATGGCAAGTCATAGACTGAGAATGTATTTTCAAATCACAAAAGACTTGTGTTCAAAATATGCAAATGACTCTTAAAATTCAACAATAAGAAATTAAGCAAGCTAATTATAAAATGAGCAAAAACCAGTTGATCTTTGACAAAGTTGCAAAAGCAGCTCAACAGAGGAAGGATAGCCTTTTCAGTAAATGGTGATGGGGCAACTGGACATCCATAGGCCAAAAAATTGAACCTCAGCCTGAACCTCACATTTTTATAAAAATTAACTAAAAAATGGATCATGCACTTAAATGCAAAACTAAAGCTGCTAAACTTCAGAAGAAATAGGAGAAAAACTTTGCATCTAGGGCTAAGTAAATAGCAGGCTAAGTAAGTAGCTCTCTTGTTTTACACCAAAAGCATGAACCATTGAAGGGAAAATGGGTAAAATGGTAAGTTGGATTCCATCAAAATTAAAAATGTTTGCTCTATGAAAGACTAGGAATAGGAATAAAAATAATTACAGACCACTAAAAATATCTGCAAGCCAATAGTCACAAAAGAACTCATGTATAAAACATGTAACAAACTGTAAAACCTCAGCAGAAAAACAAATAATCCAATTAGAAAATGGGAAAAGGGGCCGGGTGGTGGCTCACGTCTGTAATCCCACCACTTTGGGAGGCCGAGGCGGGTGGATCACGAGGTCAGGAGATTGAGACCATCCTGGCTAACACGGTGAAACCCCGTCTCTACTAAAAATTCAAAAAATTAGCCAGGCGTAGTGGCGGGCTCCTGTAGTCCCAGCTACTCAGGAGGCTGAGGCAGGAGAATGGCATGAACCCGGGAGGCAGATCTTGCAGTGAGCCGAGATCGCGCCACTGCACTCCAGCCTGGGCCACAGAGCAAGACTCCATCTCAAAAAAAACCAAAAAACCAAAACAAACAACAACAACAAAATATATATACAGACGACAAACGACAAATCAGTATATAAAAATTTGCTAAATGTCATTTTTTTGGAAATTCAAATTAAATCAACAATGAGATACCACTAGACACCTATCAAAATTGCTAAAATCCAAAATCAGGAAAATTCCAATTGCTTTTAATAGTTAATCTGTGGGGTGCTGGAAACTCTCATGTATTGCTTGTTGGAAAGCAAAATAGTACAACCACTTAGGACAGCAGTTTGGCAGCTTCTTACAAAGTAAAAACATAGTCTCATCACATGATCCAACAATAGGGTGTTCCTAGGTATTTGCATACTGATTTGAAAACTTATGTGCGCACAAAACCTGTACACAAATGTTCATAGCAGCCATATTCATATTCACCCAAAACTGGAAGCAAATAAGATGTTCTTCAATAAGTGAATGTCTAAACAAACTGCAGTACATTTCTACAATGGAATACTAGTCATTAACAAAAAGGAGCATCATGCAAAAGATGGATGAATCTCAAATGCATCTTCCTAGGTGAAATAAGGCAGTTTGAAAAACTTACATACATAAATTGGAATGATTGATTCCATTTATATGATATTCTGGAAAAGGCAAACTGTAAAGATCATTGTTTGCCAGGGATTTGGAGGAGAAAAGAAAGATAAACGCTGGGTGCGGTGGCTCACGCCTGTAATCCCAGCACTTTGGGAGGCTGAAGCGGGTGAGTTGTCTGAGGTCGGGAATTCAAGACCAGCCTTGCCAATGTGGCAAAACCCCATCTCTACTAGAAAAAAACAAAAATTAGCCGGGCATGTGGGCACACACCTGTAGTCCCAGCTACTTGGGAGGCTGAGGCAGGAGAATCGCTTGAAACCAGGAGGCAGAGATTGCCATGAGCCGAGATGGCACCATTGCCCTCCAGCCTGGGCGACAGGTGAAACCTGGTCTCTGTCTTTTCTTTTTTTTTTTAAGGCGGAATTTCGCTCTTGTTGCCCAGGCTGGAGTGCAGTGGCGCGGTCTCCTCTCACCGAGGCCTCAGCCTCCCAGGTTTGGGTGGTTCTCTTGCCTCAGCCTCCCGAGTGGCTGGGATTACAGGCATGAGCCATCATGCCTGGCTAATTTTGTTTTGCTGTTGTTGTTTTGATAGAAGCGGGGTTTCTCCATGTTGCTCAGGCTGGTCTCAAATTGCCGACCTCAGGTGATCTGCCCATCTCGGCCTCTCGGGGTGCTGGGATTGCAGGCGTGAGTCACCGCGCCTGGCCCACTTTATTAATCAGAAAGGAATAGATGGGCCTGGGGTGGCGGCTCACACTTGTGATCCCAAGACTTTGGACAGCGGAGCGCGGTGGGTCACTGGAGCCTAGGAGTTCCAGACTGGCCTGGGCAACATGGTGAAACCGGTCTCTCTCTCTCTCTTTTTCTTTTTCTTAGGGTGGAATTTTGCTCTTGTTGCCCAGGCTGGAATGCAGTGACCCGGTCTCGGCCCGCCGTGGCCTCTGCCTCCCAGGTTTGGGTGGTTCTCCTGATTCAGCCTCCCGAGTGGCTGGGATTGCAGGCCTGAGCCATAATGCCAGGCTAATTTTTTTTTTTTTTTTTGGGTAGAGACGGGGTTTCTCCATGTTGGTCCGGCTGGCCTGGAACCCCCGACCTCGGGTGATCCGCCCGCCTAGGCCTCCCGGGGGTGCTGGGATTGCAGGCGTGAGCCACCGCGCCCGGCCCAATTTATTAATCAGAAAGGCATAGATGGGCCTGGCGCGGTGGCTCACGCTTATGGTCTCAGGACCTTGGACGGCCGAGCACGGGGGATCCCTTGAGCCTAGGAGTTCCAGACTGGCCTGGGCAACATGGTGAAACTGGTCTCTCTCTCTCTTTCTCTTTTTTTTTTTTCTTAGGGTGGAATTTCGCTCTTGTTCCCTAGGCTTGAATGCAGTGGTGCGGTCTCTGCCCGCAGTGGCCTCCCTCTCCCGGGTTTGGGTGGTTCTCCTGACTCAGCCTCCCGAGTGGCTGGGATTCCAGGTGTGAGCCACAATGCCTGACTAATTTTTTTTTTTTTTGGATAGGGACGGGGTTTCTCCATGTTGGTCCGGCTGGCCTGGGGCTCCGGACCTCGGGTGATCCGCCGGCCTAGGCCTCCTGGGGTGCTGGGATTGCAGGCGTGAGCCACCGCACCTGGCCCACTTTATAAATCAGAAATGAATAGATCGGCCTGGTGTGGTGGCTCACCCTTGTGATCACACGACTTTGGACAGCCGAGCGCGGTGGATCACTGGAGCCTAGGAGTTGCAGACTGGCCTGGGCAACATGGTGAAACCGGTCTCTCTCTCGCTCTCTTTTTTTTTTTTCTTGGGGCAGAATTTCGCTCTTGTTGCCCAGGCTGGAATGCAGTGGTGCAGTCTCGGCCCGCAGTAGCCTCCCTCTCCCGGGTTTGGGTGGTTCTCCTGACTCAGCCTCCCTAGTGGCTGGGATTGCAGGTGTGAGATATAATGCCCGGCTAATTTTTGGTTGTTGTTTTTGTTTTTGGGTAGACACGGAGTTTCTCAATGTTGGTACGGCTGGTCTGGAGCTCCCGACCTCGGGTGATCCACCCGCCTAGGCCTCCCGGGGTACTAGGATGGCAGGTGTGAGCCACCGCACCCGGCCCACTTTATTAATCAGAAAGGAATAGATCGGCCTGGCGTTGTGGCTTAACCTTGTCGTCTCAGGACCTTGCACGGCCGAGCGCGATGGATCACTGGCGCCTAGGAGTTCCAGACTGGCCTGGGAAATATGGTGAAACCAGTCTCTCTTTTTTTTTTCTTAGGGCGGAATTTCGCTCTTGTTGCCTAGGCTGGAATGCAGTGGCACGGTCTCGGCCCGCCGTAGCCTCCCTCTCCCGGGTTTGGGTGGTTCTCCTCCCTCAGCCTCCCGAGTGGCTGGGATTGCAGGTGTGAGCCATAATGCCTGGCTGATTTTTTTGGGGGGGAGGGTAGAGACGAGGTTTCTCCATGTTGGTCCGGCTTGCCTGGAGCTCCCCACCTCGGGTGATCTGCCCGCCTAGGCCTCCCGGGGTGCTGGGATTGCAGGTGTGAGCCACCGCGCCCGGCCCACTTTATTAATCAGAAAGGAATAGATCGGCCTGACGTGGTGGCTCACGCTTGTGATCCCAGGACTTTGGACAGCCGAGCGCGGTGGATCACTGGAGCCTAGGAGTTGCAGACTGGCCTGTGCAACATGGTGAAACCGGTCTCTCTCTCTCTTTTTTTTTTTTTTTCGGGCGGAATTTCACTCGTTTCCCAGGCTGGAATGCAGTGGCGCGGTCTCGGCCGGCTGTGGCCTCCGCCTCCTGGGTTTGGGTGGTTCTACTGCCTCAGCCTCCCGAGTGGCTGGGATTGCATTTGTGAGCCATAATGCCCGCCTGAGTTTTTATTTATTTATTTATTTATTTGTTTGTTTGTTTTTTGGGTAGAGACGGGGTTTCTCCATGTTGGTCCGGCTGGCCTGGAGCTCCCGACCTCGGGTGATCCGCCTGCCTAGGCCTCCCGGGCTGCTGGGATTGCAGGCGTGAGCCACCGCGCCAGGCCCACTTTATTAGTCAGAAAGGAATAGATCGGCCTGGCATGGTGGCTCACGCTTATAGTTTCAGGACCTTGGACGGTCGAGCGCCAGGGATCACTTGATCCTAGGAGTTCCAGACCGGCCTGGGCAACATGGTGAAACCCGGTTTCTTTATTTTTATGTTGTTTTATTTTTTGTTTTTTTGTTTTTCTGTTTTTTTGTTTTGTTTTGTTTTTTGTTTTGAGACGAAGTTTCACTCTTGTTGCCCTGGCTGGAGTGCAATGGTGTGATTTCGGCTTACTGCAACCTCCGCCTCTAGGTTTAGGGGACTCTCCTGCCTCAGTCTCCCTAGTGGCTGGGATTACAGGCATGTGCCACCATGCCTGACTAATTTTGTATTTTTAGTAGAGATGGGGTTTCTGCATGTTGGTCAGGCTGATCTGGAGCTTCCGACCTCAGTGATCCACCTGCCTCGGCCTCCCAAAGTGCTAAAACTGCAGGCCTGATTCACCACCGAAACCGGGCCTCTAAACTGAAAAACAAAACAAAAACCACAAAGATCAGGCGGGCGTGGTGGGCCCCGCGGGTAGTCCCAGCTACCCTGAAGGCTGATGCTAGAGCCCGAGGTGGAGGTGGCAGTGAGCTATGATGGCGCTGCTGCACTCCAGACTGGGCCACAGAGAGGGACTCTGTCTCAAGAAAACACAAAGGAGAAAAAAAAATGTAAATAAAATTGCTAAATAAAGGAACAGCTTGACAGTTATTATTGAGAAAATAGAAGCAAAGGTTAGCAGACACCAGTGTTCACTTAGTGGGAACTGCAGGTGTTCCCTGGACAGGAGGCTCCTACTTTTCCAAAAGAAATCTGTTACTACCAATTAAAAAAATACACTGTAGGTTTGTTACAATATACAAATAGCTAAACTTCATATAGCCAGGACCATATTCTAGCACTGCTCTAAGCCTTTTCCTGCTCTGAAATAGCTATTGTTGTTACCTCCATTGTAGAGAAAACAGATCCCAGAAGTGGTTGTGGAAGGACCAAAGAAACTGACTATGAAATTGACTTTTTGTAAGTTTCCGACTTAAAGGTTCTTCCTGCTCTGCTGCTTACATTGCCACATTTTAGTTAGGTTCTCACTTGATCCTGAGAAATTCTGCAAAGGTATCACAACATTGCAAACATGAATGGCTGGTAAAGTTATTTGTGAACTTCTATTAAAAGTTCTATTTACACACACAGGCTAAGCAGGAGTCTGCTTCTTTGAGGATGTCAACATTCCCCAAAGGCTTGCTAAAAGCTAAAAATTCAGAATACCTATTTGGCTTTTAAAATAGCAAGACCAACTCTAATTCTACTGTCACCTTTTCACTAATGCATTAAACCCTAAGTCTGATGTCTTGCTTTATAACGTACAACAAAACTTGGGACAAAAATCTCTTTTGATGCAGTTTTTCAATTCAAAGCTTTGTTTTCAAAGAGAAGGTGGGAGGAGGGAGCATGTACAATAAGGCACAACACTCACCTATGGCTGGGTAATCTGCTTTCTTTCGCTGTCCCCAGACAGCTGTCCAGCAGCAGCTCCAGGCAGTTGGCTTGCTTCAGAGGGGGTGTGGAGATATCCACTTTACACCTAGGAAAGTTTCAGGAATCAGAGAAATAAAAGTGATTAACTCAAGGCCACTGTGGTACCTCCAAAGCACGTGGCTTTGATTTCATCATCCCCGAAAACTCACTCTGTCTGGTCTTAGGTTTATTGAGCAGTGAAGGTTGCCCCAACTCATAATGCTCCCTCCTAGCCTAACACACTCTAAAATTAAGGAGAGGGAGAGGCCCAGAAAATCAAAAAGAAGGCAGCGTCGGCAGATGGAAAATGAAAAGAGAGGAGTATGGTCTTTGCCAAATAAGGTCTGCAGAAAGGTGAGATCAAAAATTAGGGAGAAAAAAGTTTGAAAGTTTAAGCCTTATGAGTGAGCATGCTGTGTGGCTTCCCTGGGCTGTGTCTTTTATGAGTAAAAAGAATAAAGGATCATGGTTCAAAACATAAAGGAAAAAAAAAGATAAGAGAAAGGCAAATGGGAGAGGGTTAATGGAGAAACCATTTTCTTCCTGATTAATGCCAACTGGCGAATTTTTATTTTAAAAAACATGTTAAGGTGTTTTCCTAATAGGCACAGCTCCCCAGGGCTCCCCAGGTGGGTTTCTTTCGGACAAATGGAGCATGAAGTGCTGCTGATTGATCCCATTTCAGCAGCACTGCCAGGAAAGGCTGTGCCCATCTGCTATAAATTGCATGTTTTCTGCCTCTTAACACCCAGTGTTCTGGGGATGTTGAAAACCTCAAACACATTTAAATACAGAAACAAACATCAAAAGGGGGACTGAGGTGCTAAGCCATTTATTTGCCTTAACACTGACAACGCTGGGTTTGCCTGGACCACACCTGCTCTGTTTATGTATGCGGGTGGGTGAAGTAGGTGGGATTGGGTAAAGTGGAGCATGGTATTCCCAGAAGTCATTTTTTCACATTCTCCTTTACCCTCTATAATTATAGAATAAGATGAATATTCAAGACTTCAGAAAAGGATGGAAGCACTGCTCCCCAGAATGAACAATAAGGACAGATTCTTACCCTAAGCCATCATGGACTTTGTACATCTGCAGTTAATTACAAATAGGTAAACTTACATACTATATAAAGCAATGGCAATTTTGAGCCACATGGCTAAGTGAACAAAAACTTCATGAAATTTGAGAGAAAGCTTGCAATCACTTTCCCAAATAAATATTACATTAAAAGACTCTACTAGACTTGATTACAAGATTTTAAAATATTTTACATACCAATGTGTCCATATAATTAATTATAAGTGGGCATTTATTTCCTATTTACCAAAAGTGACCCAAATTACAGGAGAGAGTGGCCATTAGAGCTTTTGCATGTAATCCATTCATCAAATATTTCTATGGGAGACAGATTACAAAAAAATGTATTTTTAAATAACCCTCTGATTTGAATCAGAACAGTTTTTCTGTATCAGTAAGGAAGCTTTTAAAGTTAAACTGTATTACTATCTGTAAAAAAGAGGTTATTAAATATTTTTATTTCATAAGCATGATGTAAGTGGGAAATCAAATTTGCTTGGAAAGAAAGAAATATCAAGTGCTTTAAGCCATTTATTTCTAGAAAAGTAAGTCCCCACAAATTCTTAACCAATATTGCAGTAGTATTTCTACATAGGAATACTTTGCTAAGCATTATTTTACACTATTATATACACTTTCATTTAATAAAGCTCTTTCTTATAGAAAGGTAAATAATCCAAATTTGTAGAAATGTTCTCTGCTAGTCATGTTGTTACAAATTAGCAATAGCCTATTGATGGCACATTCTTTTTAATACCATTAATAATGGCAATTTATTTTTGTCTTTTAAACGTTTGCCTTCGTTGTTGGGATGGTGGTTTTGTTGGTTCTTTGCGCAGCCAAAATTTATTTAGATACAAGTGATCTGACAGCTAATATTGTTTGAGGGTCAAAAATAATACATAAGTAAGCACTAATAAAATTTTTCTTGGATAATTAAAAATGAACCTGATATTAATTCTAGAGTAATCTAATAATGTTGTGAGCAGTATTACCATAAGTACAATAACTGTGAAAATTTTCCTAGTGACTGCTTAAGTGCTCAACTTATTGGAACAGAGTAGTTTGTCATTTTAAGTAAAAGCTGAACCACATACCCGATGAAATGCAAAGTAAATATTGGGTTTCTTCTTAAAATTACACATTTTCACAAACTTTTCACTCATTTCTGTCTACTATGAATGTTTTACACTTACGTCATTTAAAAAAAATTAGTCCCTTCACTAGAATGAACACTTTCATGCAAAATAGCCATTTTTAGTTTAGATATTAGAGTCCTATAAGCAACAGGCTGAAGATTTAGGCATCAGCTTAATGGATTCTACATTCTTTGATAACTAATGACTGAATCCAGCCAAATATTTACTTGTACTTTCTCAGTGACTAGAAAGAACAAGTTAAACTGATATATTAGCATCATGTCAATCAAAATTAAAACTTAGTCTTTCTGCACATGGGTTATGACCCAGCCTCTTAGAGGTCCTGACCCACCGCATGAACTGCTATCTTAAGAATTAATTTAAAGCTACCCAAGTAGCCCCCCTTTAATGATGACTTTTTATGAACATTCTCTAACTCTTCTACACACCTTGTGTCCCCATTTATTCCCACATTCTGGAAGAAGGAGGAAAGGTGAGCAAAAGAAAACAATGTATTTCATACAAAACCTACTTCAGGCCTCATATTTAACCTATTTCAACTCCAGCTCACATTGCTTCAGTTTTGTCATAAAGTTTGAAGGAGAACCAGAAGCTCCGGACATTAGCCAGAGACTAGGAGAATTATTTTCATTCACCCCAACCTAGTAAGAGGTTACTGCATTATCAGAAAAGTGGCCGAATTTTTTTTAACAAAAATACTTTTTTCCCTCAAATTGCAAATACTGTTAACCAGAATACTCATCCAACCTTCCAAAAGAGAAATATCAAATGAATAAAATGGCTTTTTGTGTTTTTTTTTTCTTAGGTTCAAAGACAAATGGACTAAAATCTAAAGACTTTAAGATGTAAACATTCTATAATACATTCATCAAAGACATCTGCAATATGAAAACTCTCAAAAGAAGAATCTAGGCTGCTTCTTTTTCATTAGTGTACTGGATTCTCCTCTGAAAAAATACTCAGTAACTTGGTTGATCACTTAGGTCTTTCTAGTCACTGCTGAAGACCAGTAAAATCTTGCTCTCTTCTGTCCTCTCTTTGGCTACGTCTTATTGGCAGGGTACAGGATTAGCCTTTCCTTGTGACGGGTAGGTGTGAGGGGCCAATAAGTAAATATTTTTGGTTTGTGGCCATAAGGTTTCTGTAGCAACTACTAAAATCAGCCCTTGTCCCATTAAAGCAGTAATAGATAATGTAAACAAATGAACAAGACTTTTTTCCAGAAAAACTTTATTTACAAAAACAGGCAGCCATATGGATTTCACCTATAAGCCCTGGTTTGCTGACCCCTGAGTTACAGAAATATTTGTAATTTAGTGGTGGTGACTTACACTTCTTTTTTTTTTTTTTACTGCAACTCACGGCAGCCCAAGAGACTCTGGTCAAAATATCCAATGATCTGTTATTAATAAAAAATGGATAAAGCAATAAAACCTATAAAAATTGTTCTCTTCTGTCTGATAGAAACAATATGGAAAACACACACTCAGGGCATCTATATAAGGAATTCAATTAATGAGCATGAACCGATTAGGTCTGCTCCAGTGGCATCACGAATGACTTCACACACAAGGGGACTAAATGTCTTTAGACAGTGATTCAGAAGGTGCAACACACCAGCCCTTAGGTGACCAGGAAATTTTTATTCCAACGTCAGCTTTTTAAAAATGCAATCAATAGGAGCTCCACTGCAACAAGATTTACATTATGGAAATCAAAAGAGCCAAGTCACTGCTGTGTTAGTGCCTAGAAAGGAACTCCCATTGTTCATCTGCAAGACATGGAATCCAATGGCCTTGTGCTGTCACCCCTGCCCTCCTCTCTAGCCTTATCATGTGACACCATTGATCTTTTCACCTCATCAAGGTTCTCAGAGGGAATGTACTCTCTCTCCTTTCCAGGCCTTTGCCTATGTTGTGCTGTCTTCCTGGAAAGCTCTTCTTCCTGTCTCCTCCTTAACTACTATTCCTACAGCGGTCTCAGCTTAGACCGCTGTTCTCCAAGGAAGCCTCCTTTTTCATTCCAAGCCCAAACTGGTATCCATGATGCCAGGACCCCACAGCCCTCATTCCACCTACTGCCACTGCCTCCTTACTTGTAGTAGCCCAAGACCCATTAGTGCCCAAGGACAGCACCCTTTTCTGTATCGTTGACCACTGAATCCTCAAGTACGTTGCCTTCTGCCCAACACACGATGTGCTCTAGATTTGAATAAATTGAATGCACAAAAGAATGAATGTCAGCGCTGTAACAAAACTCATAAAGTCAAAAACTCCAAAGCATAGTGTTTTCTGTGAACTAGCTAAATCTTTTGTAGCCTCTGTTTCTTCCCCTATGTAGGAAAGGAATTGAAATAAATGTATTTATTAGGTGCCTCCCATATTTAAAATGCCATTGTTCTACTCACCTGAAGAAAACAGACTAAATTACTTTTTTTTCCCTTTCCTGCAATAGGCGTATATTAAAGCCACCCTCTCTAGCCCACAGGCAGTTCATGTGCTGATTTAGCATTGTTTCTGACCTCCCGTTCTTGTCTTTCTCCATTAATCCCACAGCATTTTAATGTTTTCATTCAACACATAATTTTAACATATCAGTCAGACAAACCTGCTCAAGTTTTATTTGCCATGATAGCTTTTAACCTCTTATTCATTACCATAATTCTATGTTTTATATTACAGACTCGTCAGCTTTTAACTTAAAGGCAAGGGGCAGGAAAGAGTGCTAGAGTTTTAAAAGCTGTAAACCTCAGAGGCTAAGGAAGCCGGGGAAGAGGAGAAAAATGGTGAATGTGTCAAGCCCGGCTGTAAAAGCAGATCAACGACATGGGGTGCAATTTGTCTAGAGAAATACTCCAGCCCAGATTTTTCACTGCCTCAGAGCCACTAATAAACTTGTAAAATATCAGAGCCACTTATCCAGGACCATCTGGGACTGAGGAGGGACTCTGAGGCCGGCTGATCCAAATGGGCTTGTGGGTTCCCATTCTCCACCTTTCCGAACTAAATTAAGTCTAGAATATTCTATAATGAGTTAATCTCTGGAATCACCTTGAAATATAAAATATACTTTAAGAAATTGATATGATTACTTTGAAATGGCTCAAAATGGAATAATCTATATTACTGTATATTCATGTTCTTGACATTTTAAAAGTTGGAGCCAGTTAAACTTAGCTTTATGTCTTACTCTCCCCTAAAAGCTCACCGTTCCTATCTAAGGTCAGATACTTTTTTGCTTGTTTTACCCATGAAAAAACACTGGAGTCGGTAGGCAACACAGTTTCAGGGGATGATGGACCGCAGCACCTTCATCTCACCAACCCCAGTGTTTTTAGGAGTTACTTGTGGCTCAGGGGGCACTGCAGGCAGGTGGACTATGGAACAAGGGGAAGTCAGCAAGTTCCACATGACTCAGGAGAGCCTGGAGGAGGGGCCTACAGGGCAGGTCCATGTTTTAACCATCACCAAGCTAACAACCTACCCATGCCAATGTGATTTGTCTACACATAAGCAGCCACTACACCAACCTTGTCATACATGGCTACACAACTTCAGTATTGTTCAGGCTGACCTACAATGCCCAACCCTTCCATTAATGGATGTCCCTCCTACCATGTCCTTGACAATGGTCACTGCTCACTTTTACCAAAAAATACCAAAAAATTCTATGCTGTTTTGGAGAAAAAAAAATACATTGAATCTTACTAGTCATATCTTATTTTCTTAAATTGCATAATTTGAGTTGCCAAGGTATAAGGACCTACAGTTTACATGCAGAAAAATCTCAAAATTAATAATTAATACCTACCATCAGAGTGAGCAAGGGAATAAACAATGTCAAGTAGATGTTGTTACTGTTTGCCATGATGACCCTGCCAGTTGGCCAGTGAGCCCATTATACAGATACAGAGTCATACTCCACAGGGAATGCACTGTCCAAGTCCCACAGTTAGCAGACAGTGTGTTATCAGGAAGCTCAGGATGTGTGACCCCAGAGCTGATGTTCCTTCTCTCCCACTGAATGGCCTACACAGCTTCCCCGAAGAGAATTTCCCCAGACAGTCCATCTAGATTTTTAACTCTAATGCTCAATTATTAACATCAAGGTTTTATCCAAAAATAAAGCATGAGACAGGCCTTGGCGAGGAGACAGTTAAGATACATTTGCACCAGACACAAAAAGGTTTTTCCCAACAGTTGGAAAATAAAATAGCTGGGCCTTACAATGAACATCACAAAGAAAAGCAAATGTGTTAAAAAAAAAAAAAACCCTTGAAATATTTAAACAATAGCCACGAAGAAGGAACCATAAGTAGCAAGTCAGTGATGTCCATATGCTAGCACAATCTTTCAGGCTGAGAAGCAGTCGACATTTTATTGTAGATTTCTCCCACCTGCAAGTTTGCTGCGGGGTAAAGCCGTAGAGCCAGCTCCCAAAAGATACTTTTGTTATCTATTGTACTACAGGAGAGGAGAAAGGAAAAGGATACAAAAAAAATTCTTTAAAATTCATGAAGAGGAAGAACAGAATGACCACTAAGACAGGTATACCTCTCGGTTACAAACAGGAAATAGCTAAATAATAAATGAATACCCAAATGACGAAACATGGATTACAAGGGACATCTTAAATTACATTTTTTGTCTCTGTGGAGCAACGCAACACTCATTTGGAAAAGCATTTCCTATTACGTGAAGGAAGCATGATAGCACAGTGACTTGTGAAATGCAGGGGCATTATTCTTTGCACCTACTACAACAACACACTGACCATTCATCACAGGAGGCCCCATTCCCACTGTTCAGATAACACTTTGGGACACAGAGTTCTCTGCATTTCATTTGTGTAACTGATCTTTGCTCTTTGGGCTAGTACAAAATTTCAAATCCTATGACCATCCGTATTGGCAGGGTCCTGGTATATCACAGCAGTGACAACATTAGAGATACTGAGAAGTACCTGAGCCTGAGCTATCTCAGTTACCCTGTATGAGTAGAGAACTGAGAGACAAGGTCAGAGCAGTAATCCAACAGGCCATGTATGTGAAAGACTGGACCACAGGAAGTGGGTTTGCTTCTAAATGCAAACCTGGCTGGGAGATGGCCAGGGAAGAAATGATTGCAATCTAACAGATAAGCATAGAATTGAGATGTGCAGATAGTGCAAAGTAACGCAACCAGAGATGTGGTGGGTGAAGTGAGAGGTCTTAAGTGGGAGCAGTGCCGGTCCCCTAGGGGTGTTTGGACACATGTTAAGGAACAAAGGCATGCTGTGTGTGCATACATATGATTGTGTGTTTCCCACAAAGTAATCAAGGAAAGTGACCGGTATCAGGTAGCTGAGAGCCAGGTTTGCTAAACATCCTGCAACATGCCAGACAGTCCCATGCAACAGGGTACCCATATTGAGAGACACTGGAGCAACATTCCACAGGTACTGAACTCCCCACGCATCTATCTCAGGATACTGAGGTGGCAATGACAACAAGCAGTCAGACACTGTATTAAGCATTTTACTGAGAAAAAGCCCTGCACAGGTATTCGGTTAGCTGGGTCTCAACCTGTTTATGCCTCTAAACACCTTGCTGATGAAACAAACATTTCACCTCCTTGGGCCTCTGCATTTCCTCGTCTGTTAAATGAAGGGGTTTTTACTAGATGAGTAGTTTTCAATCTTTAGTTTTCAGCAACAAAACCCTTTCTTCAAATGGAATCTCAATATAGAGCACAGGCAAAAGCTGAGATGCTCTGGCCACAGAGGAGAGATGTCAAGAGGCCCTCCCATTCCTCAAGGGGTGACCCTAAGGCATCTCCCTGAACCCAAGATCCAGCTTTGAAAAAGACACCCCATAGTGGTTGGGATCCCTTTCAACATCTGTGTTCTAATTTTTTTTTTTTTTTTTTTTTGACACAGAGTCTTGCTCTGTCGCCCAGGCTGGAGTGCAGTGGCACAATCTCAGCTCACTGCAAGCTCTGCCTCCTGGGTTCACATCATTCTCCTGCCTCAGCCTCCCAAGTAGCTGGGACTACAGGCACCCACCACCATGCCCAGCAAACCAGGATGGTCTCGATCTCCCGACCTTGTGATCCATCTGCCTTGGCCTCCCAAAGTGCTAGGATTACAGGTGTGAGCCACCACGCCTGGCCTGTGTTCTAAATTTAAGATCTGTGTACAAATAGTATGCATACAGATGAACACAAGGCAAGTGATTTGATGGAGAAAACTACTTGGTCTTTGAAAACACAAAATCCTGACTCTGGACCTCATGATTAAGTCCAAGGCCAAGTCATGTGTAAACTTCTGAAGCTCCATTTCATCATCTGTAGAATGAGCGTGACACCAGTAATTCAAAGGGCTTTTCTGAAGCTCAGAGATGGTCTGTGCTTCTACCAGCATCACCTTTTTGCTTACTGTATGCTGGTTACAGTACCTATGCTGCCTTATTTCATTGTATTTTTCACTACAACCCTAGGAAGAAGCAATTATTGTTCATTACACATGTGAGTGTCTCAATTAAGTTGAGAGGGTCCAAAAGTAAAGAAATAAAATAGATTTGGCCTCAAACTCCATTCCTTGGTGTTCTATGAAGTACACCAAGGACAGTGAAATGCTTCCATCATGGGAACACGCAGCCTTAGACCTTTACTAAATTATGTAACATTTCACTAGGTAGCAAAATCAAAATTTTAGGGTATATTGGAAATTTATATAAAATGTTTTGAATACTCTGAGATGGCAGGTTACCTTTCTTTAGATAATTCCTTACACGCACTATTTTAATCAATACTGAATGACATTTCCCAATTAAACAAACAAAAACGAAAAGCAAACTTTCCCCGGTTAGGATTGGCCATCCAGCTCACTGATGGCACTCTGGGGTGGGGGATGCGAGGTCGTGCCCTCAGATCTAACAGATAAAGATCACCTCTCAGAACCAGCCGCATGCAGAAACAAGCTCCCGCCACTGGAAAGCAGAGGGGACTCACCTGCCCAGACTTTCCTCCTGCTTTTTACTGTCCTCTCTCCACACTTCAATGTCCAAAATGCCCATCCTGTCAGAGAAGTAGAGAAAGTCAAACTGTTCCTGCCACTGCGGATTTGCATTCTTACACAGTGTCTAGAAAACATGCAGTTATAATTTTTATTTTATTTTATTTTGACAGATTCTTGCTCTGTCGCCCAGGCTGGAGTGCAGTGGTGTGATCTCGGCTCACTGCAAGCTCCACCTCCAGGGTTCATGCCATTCTCCTGCCTCAGCCTCTCGAGTAGCTGGGACTACAGGCACCCGCCACCACGCCCAGCTAATTTTTTGTATTTTCAGTAGAGACGGGGTTTCACCATGTTAGCCAGAATGGTCTGGATCTCCTGACCTCGTGATCTGCCCACCTCAGCCTCCCAAAGTGCTGGGATTACAGGCATGAGCCACTGCTCCCGGCCACACTTATTTTCTTAAAATGTCATTCATTGCTACAGAAGCTACACATTAATTTCATTATTAAACTGCAGGGGGTCAAGATGATGGACCTCACCCTTTATAAAGGTAAACTTCCCTTTTTAGAATGAAAGGGACTTGGTGGATTCAAGAATTGGTAAAACATTACTACTCTCCTAGCTGCCCTCCAGATCCAATAATTTATCCACCAAGTTACAAAGAATACTGTTACCTCACAAGAAACTATAAATTATATACACACACACATACACAGTGGACATATATCAACAGGCATCTTACAATTGTCTCTCTTACAGGAGGTCACACTAATTGCTTAATCGAATGCAAGTAACACTTTTGTTGGCACATCCATTCAATGCTAGCTTAGCAACTATATAAATTAACAGTTTGGGGACTTAATTAACATCTGTCAGATGCATTAAATGAGAAACCCATGACTTGTATATTGCCACCTATTTTTAAATCTAAAGTTAGTGAATCCAGTCACTAGGACAGGAGGAAGACTAGGAAACTCCACTGCAGCCAAACCTAAAAATTAACAAGAGTCACTTGAAAATGCCACAAGTGTTTCTGTGTTCTTCAAAAGTGAATTCAAACTGCTTCTGTGTTTGGTTCATTGGCAGGATTTTCATCTTTGTTTCCTTTATATAGAGATTAAATGTGTGAATACAAAGTGGGCAAAAATGTTGGTCCCAGAGTATTAGTGCAGTGTCAGGTATTAAATCCCGATACCAACTATTCTTGTGTGAGAAAAACATAGAGAACTCAGACCTCAGCTGTAGCCAATGTCATGTAAAATCATTTCAGCTGTTTTTCACATCAGGCTTAATATATCGGATCATAAAATTTAGAAACCAGGGAGAAAAACAGAAACCGCTGGGTGCGGTGGCTCACGCCTGTAATCCCAGCACTTTCGGAGGCTGAGGTAGGTGGTTCACGAGGTCAGGAGTTCAAGACCAGCCTGACCAACATGGTGAAACCCCCGTCTCTACTAAAAATACAAAAATTAGCCGGGCCTGGTGGTGCATGCCTGTAATCTCAGCTACTCAGGAGGCTGAGACAGGAGAATCACTTGAACCCGGGAGGCGGAGGTTGCAGTGAGCTGAGATTGTGCCATTGCACTCCAGCCTGGGCAACAGAGTGAGACTCGGTCTCAAAAAAAAAAAAAAAAAAAAAAAACCGGGGCGGGGGGCCGGGTGCGGTAGCTCACGCCTGTAATCCCAGCACTTTGGGAGGCTGAGGTGGGCCAATCATAAGGTCAGGAGATCAAGACCATCCTGGCTAACACAGTGAAACCCCATCACTACTAAAAATACAAAAAATTAGCTGGGTGTGGTGGCGGGCGCCAGTAGTTCCAGCTACTCAGGATGCTGAGGCAGGAGAATGGCGTGAACTGGAGAGGTGCAGCTTGCAGTGAGCCTAGATCCTGCCACTGCACTCCAGCCTGGGCCACAAAGCGACACACTCCGCCTCAAAAAAAAAAAAACCCTATTAGACCACAAATTAAATGCAATATTTCCCAAGGGTGAATGTAACAGATATTGAACTAATTCTACACTTCACCTTAGTCCAAAGGGTTAAGTGTGCTTAGTGATGAATAATTTTTCCATAAATCCTTAGCCTGACCCTGGCAAGCTAAAGGAATCTTAGTAGAGAGATATGGTTACCCTGGATACCCTCACTGTGAGGCACAGCCTGAAATTACCTGGTTAAAATAATTCTCTGCATACTTCTGTCATCATGCCCCCTCAATTTTCACATTTTTTATAAACTATTCTTCAACATGAGCCTCAATTCTCGATTTTGTGCTAGAGTAAATGACATCAAATATTTGATTCTGCACTGAAAATAGTGCAGTGCGCACAACCTCTTGCCTCCCTAAATGATTTTCCAACTTGTCCTTATCTGCTGCATCCTCGAAGCTAGAAAGTCCAAACTGCAAATAGCCTCAGGGCTATTTTCAAAATTGTCCACTGATTGTTTTTTCTTGTGTGGCTTTTGGCATGTGATTTAACTTTCAGGTACCCTAGAGCTCCTTCAATCCATAAAACACAGGAAATATTCCTGTCTGACAATTATGTAAAACTAATTAATTATCGTGGTTTAGAGACTATAGTTTTTGAAATAAAATCCACACCAAATTACTAAGATTAAAAATTGAATGGAATTTGGATCGGCAGAATAAGATGAATTATTTTTAAAGATAGTTAAAAATGCCATTACATTTGTTTAAAATAAATCACTTTTAATACTTTGGATAGTTTATTATTATTTTTAATCAGAGCAAAAAACAGCAGCACTAGATTCTATTTTTGGTGTGAAGACTAGCAAACAAGAGAATGCAATGGGTATATAATTCTGGAAAAATATATATATATATATATTTTTTTGAGACAGAGTCTCGCTCTGTCGCCCAGGCTGGAGTACAGTGGCACAATCTTGGCTCACGGCAAGCTCAGCCTCCCAGGTTCATGCCATTCTCCTGCCTCAGCCTCCCCAGTAGCTGGGACTATAGGCGCCCGCCACCACACCCGGCTAATTTTTTGCATTTTTAGTAGAGAAGGGGTTTCACTGTGTTAGCCAGGATGGTCTTGATCTCCTGACCTCAAGATCCACCTGCCTCAGCCTCCCAAAGTGCTGGGATTACAGGCATGAGCCACTGCACCCGGCCTTCTGAAAATGTTTTTAATTATCTCACATATTTTAACCCAAATATCACATATTATGCTATTCTATTTCTGTAGCATTTTGAAAACTTTTACTTATCCTTTTCCTGCATTCTATGAAACATAGTTTGCTTATTTTCAAAATGAAAAAAAGTCATGCATTCAAATCTATGATTTAATAAGCTTTCTCTAGCTCTGTTACTATATTAAAATAAACTATACTAAGCAATTAAAACAAAACCCACATTAATTGACTGCATCTATACAATTATTTTGTTTTCTGCTCCTTAATATAGTTAGGAAGGCTAAACATAAATTACTTCTACTTTTGTAAAATTTAAAGTGAGAAACAACTTTTTTTTTATTTTAAAGATACCATTGTCCTTATGGAAAGATAGAACTTGCCTTACTCTTATACCTCTGATCTCCCAGTTTTAACTGGACAAAGATTTCTGTCATGCTTCCTCCTGAGACAGTCTTCCCTTCCAACAAAGTTATACTTATAATCCCGTTCCAGAGCTGGTTTCTTTTCAAGGACTCAGAGAGCCGTAGGTTGCATATCAAAGAGGACTAAAGCAAAAAATAAAGATGACATGTAAACTTGCTTATAATTCCCAAGAGTGACTTTGGTGATCATTGGAATTCCAACTTTCAATATTTGCTTGTAAAAAATTCCCTCCCTACTGGTGAAAAGTGTTATTTTTCATTGGTTTTGCAAACCTGCTGTCGCAGTTATGTGACTTCCTTCTCAAGCTTTGAAGTGGTAATAATATGGTGAAGGATGAGTATATGCAACACTTTGACTTGGCACTGGCCTGTGCTCCCACCCAGATGAGCTCTTTGGTGGGACTCCTTTGACTGGGCCTTTAGCTATTTTAATAGTGTGAGAGGAATAAAGGCATTCTGGGAAACAGAGATATTATAAGCAAAATATCTCTGGGCATTCAGAAATAATGACTTTGAATTTATCCTTCACATTTGAATCTGTCTCCACTTCTCTTTATTCCTTGGGCTACTACCAAAAGCCCTATACCACGTAAGATTCACTACTCCAAATAGAGCCTTCAGTGGCCTAGCTGGTCAAATGAGCTTTGCAGATCTGGGGTGGGGGTGGGAAGGAAGGGGGTGTATAAAGTACATCTCACTGCACCTGGGACCCAGGAGGGGTTCAATAACTTAACTCTTATTTCCTTTTCTAAATTATATTACTCACACTCATACACACCTTATAGGAAAAGGGCAAATGCCCTGTTATTAAATTTTAAATAGAGTAGCCACACTTCATTTTTTAATTTCCACTATGTAAATTTTCAAACATATACAAAGGTAAAGAGAAGAATACAATAAATCTGCATGTACTTAATCACCAGATTTACTGTCTTGCAAATCTTATTTTACCTATGCCTTCGTTCTTTTATGGTTGAAATATCTTAAAGCGAAATCCATATTTGTTTTTACATAACCATCCGGTATGATCACACTCAATGGCGTTAACCATAAGTTGTTTAATCTATGAAATACACAGTGCATATTCACATTTCCCTGATGGTCTCAACCGCTCCCTTTTATGGTTAGTTTGTCTGAGTTGGGATCCCCACGTGATCCACATGCTGCATTTGGTTAGCAGAGTTCATTTACGTTGTCCATTAAATTAGCGAAATGACACAAGCATAGGCTTCTTTATTGAAGGAGAAATAAATGGGCTGAAGAATGTAAATGGTGCCGAGCATCATCGTCGAGCAATGAATTTCTAACACTATATATTCATTCCTGTCATCACTCGCTATATCTTCCAGATCATTCAGACACCAATTTGCTCGGACGCCAGTTAGTCACAATTTATCACAAGAAAGGGTATGTCAGTACCATAGTCATTATACACCAGCTTACCTCATCGAACCCAGGCCACTCCACCACTCTTAATAAGTGACACAACAATGCCACACTAGGTATTTTGATCATTTATGACAACCTTAAACAAAATACATTCAAGAAAACACATATTCCCAAGCTTCATATCTGTATTAGCCCATTTTCATACTGCTATAAAGAACTGCCTGAGACTGGGTCATTCATAAAGGAAAGAGGTTAATTGATTCAGTGCAGCATGGCTGGGGAGGCCTCAGGAAACTTAATCACAGTGGAAGGTGAAGGGGAAGCAAGGCACCTTCTTCACAAGGCGGACAGGAAGGAGAAGTGCCAAGTGAAGTGGAAAGAGCCCCTTATAAAGCCATCAGATCTCGTGAGAACTCACTATCATGAGAACAGCATGGGGGAAACCGCCCCCATGATTCAATTACCTCCACCTGGTATTTCCCTTGACAAGTGGGGGTTATGGGGATTACAATTCAAGATGAGATTTGAGTGGGGACATAAAGTCTAACCATATCAATATCCATGTGGCTTTTCTCTTAAACCCCCCCCACCCCACCCCCTCCCCACACACAGGTTTTGCAGGTGCTGAGACAGAACAGAAGGGGCAAGTGAGGAAAGAATCTTAAAAAGAAATATCCTCTTCTCTGGTGAACATGAGTAATTCCTTCATACTTCATATATATAAATGAGAAAATATGTATAGGAATATTTGAACTATTTCATAAACCTTTATTATTGAATATATGATCATTATGCTTACTATATATAAAAATAACATATTTCAGATATAACATATTCAATAAAGGTTTATGAAACAGTTAAAATTAAGTGATTTTGTGTTGGTCATAAATACACACCATCACAATATATAAATAGATGTATCTGCATATATGCACATATATCTATACATATCTATACAGGTATTGATATACATAATACATTTTATAGCTTATTAGGTACATGGGCTAAAAACTTCTACCTTTAAAACAAAAATGAGATTTTGATTCATATATCCTGCTGCAATTCCTCCTTTTGCTTTTCTTCTTCTTTTTTTTTTTTTTTTGAGACAGAGTCTTGCTCTGTCTCCCAAGCTGGAGTGCAGTGGCATGATGTCTGCTCACTGCAAGCTCCGCCTCCCAGGTTCATGCCATTCTCCTGCCTCAGCCTCCTGAGTAGCTGGGACTACAGGCGCCTGCCACTGCGCACGGCAAATTTTTTTGTATTTTTAGTAGAGATGGGGTTTCGCCATGTTAGCCAGGATGGTCTCGATCTCCTGACCTCGTGATCCGCTCACCTCAGCCTCCCAAAATGCTGGGATTACAGGCATGCGCCACCGTGCCCGGCCTCTTTTTTTCTTCTTAAAATTTGACTTGCCAATCAACAACCGAAAGCATGACCTGTCCCACGGCCATGCTTCAAAGCTCCGGCAGATATATTCCTCCCTAAACACTGCAACTATTTCAAAATCCTTTTTATAAAAACGGGAGTAACGTCCACAAAGGATCAAAGGGCATCCTGCAGTCTGGCAATTGCTTAAGAAGAATGGCAGCACTTCCATGAAATATGCCGTAAAATAATTTTGCGGCTTGGTATGTCCTAATTTCAAACTGGATGTTTATCTTGGAAAGGTTTCTAACCTGTCCATAAAACAGCTCCACTTAGCGCTATAAGCTCTGTAAAAATGGAATCCAAAGCTGGTTATTAAGGGGGCCTAGAGATGGGTTCCATATGGTGGAACAGCATGGGAGGGCAAGGCTGAGGCCTGTGTCAGGTGCAGCTTGGCTGGAGCTCCTGATCTAGACACTCGTTGCATTACACCATCACATCTGTATTCTTGCTTGTCATGTCCCTGGGAAATATCCACTTTCCATCAAAGCTTTTGTCTATCACAGTCGGACTTTGAACATTTTAGCATTTAACGCAGTCATGTTTGATCTGATGGACTTGCTCTCTGCTGTCCAAGATTTTTTCCCTCCTGCTAAAGGGAGGGCAGAAGTATTTATTGCAGAGTTCACAGATAGAAAAGAACACAAGAACTTTATTCTACTTATTACACCCCAAATATTTCTGCACACTACTATCAGGTTATTTCTCTTTTTTTTTTTTTTTTTTTTTTGAGACAGAGTCTGGCTCTGGAGCCCAAGCTGGAGTGCAGTGGCGCTCACTGCAAGCTCTGCCTCCCGGGTTCACGCCATTCTTCTGCCTCAGCCTCCCGAGAAGCTAGGACCACAGGCGCCTGCCACCACATCCAGCTAATTCTTTCGTATTTTTTAGTGGAGACGGGGTTTCACCATGTTTTGCCAGAATGGTCTCAATCTCCTGACCTCGTGATCCACCCGCCTCGGCCTCCCAAAGTGCTGGGATTACAGGCGTGAGCCACCACACCCAGCCAGGTTATTTCTCAAATAAAGTTTCATCTGTGATCCACACATTCTGGAGGAGGTGGGTGTAATTTAAAGAAGTCTCTTAATTACTTTAACATTTCTCTTCCACACTTGATAGGTTTGATGAGGCCTCAGACCAGGGAGTCTGGGGTTGGGGGTGGGGCCTGGGCCATGTAATGTGTGCTTTCTTGCAGAGCTGGGCTCACAAAAATCTTTTGTGCTCTTCAAACAGCCCCCTTTTCCCCCCACAATAAATTGACTCATCTGCACTCGCTCAGCTGAATAGCTTAGGTTTTCATGCCTGTGCCCGAACCTATACATGAAATTTGTCATCTTAATGCAGCCTGGCTTGTGAAAGGAGAGAAGGAAATGACCCATCTCAGGGGAAACCCACCCCACCTGAACTAAAACAGACACCAGGGGATAGTGGAATGTTTCGGGGCCCTGACCCTAATTTCTTAGCAGATACAATGGATACAATACAGTACATCAAGGTTTTGTTATTTTCCTCCTTCCTTCCAAAGGATCAGACCTTTCACTATTTCTATGTTGATTCATTCATCTGCTCTCTCTTTCTCAGCCCCCACCTCACCAAATCCCCACCCATTCTTCTAAAACAGAAAAGGCGACTTCCATCTAAGACCGTGGCTAGTTATTAACAGTGAAAACAAGGTGTGCTGTGCCACTTAGAAACATATTAACTTCTGTAAAAGAGCTTTGGAAACACTAATTTACTTCTCATTCATTCAATCCCAAGGCAGAAAGGGAAGAAACTTTGGAATAAGACTAAAATTATACCCGGTGGATTCAAACAGGTAGAGAATCTTCATAAGTTTCTGATCTAGGAATAGGCTCTAAAAACAGTGACTGTACTGTCATTGCTGGAATACATGAAATGGACTACAGTTTGCTGGCATGCATTATTTGATGTTTTTGGCCTGGGGACATGCTGGGGAGATAGTGATGTGAATTGGCATGGCTGCAAAGGAAACTGAGGGAAGATGGACAGGTCAGCTTGGTGCCTCTTATCTGTCCCAGGCCAGGAAGAGTGGCAGAGAGGTTAAGAGGAAAGAAATCCTAAAAGCAGGGCATGAAGTCAGGAGCTGGAGCCACACCTGTGGCCATCAAAAGCAAGGTTACATTCAAGTAGGCAGCACTCCAGAACTGACTATGCCAAGCAATACCCACGGTATAATTCTCCAAAACACTCTCTTGCATATAACAAAATACCAATCAGCCAACCAATAAAGATGGCAGTAAGAAAAGGCAGGACCAGAGCATACCCACCAGGTGCCAGATAATGTACTGGTGCTCCATACATAGTCCCAGAGACAGCAGTATAAACATACCAGCGTTCCTGCGGTGCAAATACATCCCATTTTCACTCTCATTAATTGTTTTTCCTAAGTCATTGTGGGAAAGTGAGTAGTCAATGGAAACAAATGCATTAAAAAAATCAACTTTGTAAGAAAAGTGAGTAGTAAAGTCAGATTCCAACTATGTTGACCACTGATTTGAAAACTAAGAGAAAACATTGAGCCTATAAAATGTTTCACTGAAATATTCCTTTCAAGCTTTTTCAACATGTAAAACTACTGTTCCTTGTCAACAGCTTTTATTGCATGAGAAGATCCATGCATCCATAGAACAGGCTCCTAGGGAAAATCCTTCTCTGCAGCTCCTCTCTATTACCTGAAGAGGATATTGGACGCATAAATTCTCCTAGAACTACACAGAAATCCTTGCATGAGAATATAAAGAAAACCTTTTAAATTTCCCACATGTAAAAGTCCACAGAAGTGGCGATTTATACTTGTAGATGAAAACAGTATCAGTGGCCAGGTGCGGTGGCTCACGCCTGTAATCCCAGCACTTTGGGAGGCCAAGGTGGGTGGATCATGAGGTCAGGAGATCGAGACCATCCTGGCTGACACGGTGAAACCCCGTCTCTACTCAAAATACAAAAAAATGAGTAGGGCATGGTGGCGGGTGACTGTAGTCCCAGCTACTCGGGAGGCTGAGAGAGGAGAATGGCTTGAACCCGGGAGGCGGAGCTTGCAGTGAGCCGAGATCCAGCCACTGCACTCCAGCCTGGGCAACACAGCGAGACTCCATTTCAAAAAAAAAAAAGTATCAGTTCCAGAAATATGAATAATCTGTGTGTACAAATACATTAGCTATAAAAGCTTTGCATTAAATTTAATATTTTTAAATTATAAGATAAAAATTTTCACTCAATTTTTGTACTTAAAAATTAGATTAAGAAAAGATTTAAAATAATAGTTAAAAATTGCATACCCAATGACTCTCAGATTTTAGGACCAGGAAAATGCTTCTAATGCATTTCCTACTATTTGAAAAATATATATGTGAAGAGATAAAACAACACAACAAAGGCAATGTGATTCAACAGGATTTTCTTTTTGCCATGACCTGTAGGAAGCTAAAGTTAAATGTTGGGCTCATGTGCAGTATAGATTAATTATCTTGCATTTCTTGATTTACTTGTATAATCCTGCTAGCCTTCACTTCTCTATTTTTCTATGTCTATAAAATACTTTATAAGCACCCCTATCCAGGGCTGGGAGTCATGTGAAGCAGTGAGGCACGGGGCTCATCCTCCAGGTTCTGCAAGTGCAGGGCTGCTTCCTCAGCCTGGATGCTTTTTATTTTTATTTTTTATTATTATTATTTTTTTGGACGGAGTCTCCCTCTGTCACCCAGGCTGGGGTGCAGTGGCAAGATTCTTGGCTCACTGCAACCTCTGCCTCCCAGGTTCAAGCAATTCTCCTGCCTCAGCCTCCCAAGTAGCTGGGACTACAGGAATGCACCACCACATCAGTCTAAGTTTTCGTATTTTTAGTAGGGACGGGATTTCATCATGTTGGCCAGGCTGTTCTTGAACTCGTGACCTCAAGGGATCCACCTGACTCAGCCTCCCACAGTGCTGAGGTTATGATTACAGGTATGAGGCATCGTGCCCGGCCCCGGATGCCTTTTTATGTTTTGCACCTAGAGCACCTCACTTGCCTCACCTTAATCCCAGCCCACCTCCATCACTTTAGGGTTAGGAGCCAGAGCCATGGCCTCCAAGGCCTGCCCTTCCTTACATCTCCTGCTTTTTCTCCTATGATTCCCAGCATCTTTCTTTACATCCTAGTACTTCCCAGTGCTTCTCAAACTTGAAGATGCTTGACAGTCACCTGGAGGGCTTGTTCAAAAATGGCTACATCTCATTCCCAGAGTTTCTGATTGAAGAAGTCTAAGATGGGAGCCAGGAGTTGGATTTCTAACTGTTACCAGCTGTGGCTGGTCCAGGGGACACACTGGAAAGCAAGCTGTTTAGAGCCCTACATAAATAGTTTGGAGCTCTTACCATATGCCACATTATTTTATCCTGAAATGTTTCCATTCATGTCATCCCCCTTCTCATTTGATGAGATTCATTCCAGTCTTTTTCTCATCTGAGGGCTTCCCTGAGCCCAACACAGAGACCAGCGTCCAACCCACTCCACCCACCTGCAAGGCCAGGATAATGGTCTCATTGCACCCTTTGAATACCCCCGTCACTAATTCTCATCTCTCCTACCTGCTCATCAATTCTGATGACTAAGTCCAATTCATCTTCGTATCCAAGGATAGGTTCTACCACAAGAGTATGTGCTTAATGAGAGGTTTTGGGGCAAAATTGAGTCGAACATAATTGAGAGGAGAGATTTGATGAGATGTTAAGGAAGACAGTCCCTCTGTCCCTCTGGTATGGAGTACATACAAGCTTTGAAAGTTCTGATAAATTGATAGCTTCACCTAAACATGGCTACAGTTTCCTGGAAGGAGAAAAGCCTCTAGAAGTCATTCTGTCCAGGTTAACACTGACCTCGACTTCATAATAAGACATCAGAAGGATCAAGGTTAAGACATTCAGCAGTGGGTCAGTGCGGTGCCACATTTAGATTGATTGATTGATGACAGATGAAATAGAGGTAGATGACAGATAGAGACAGGTAGATAGATTAGCTACATTAGATCATAGATGGAAAACAGACAAGCAAACAGTGATAGGTGTATAAGCACATAGACAAATGTGGCTGTTTTGAGTATGCAAGTCTCCAGTCCTTTGAGTTTAACCAAGAAAATAAAAAGGCAAAAGTTGTTACTAGGAGTGGGCATTTGAATTCAGTTAAGAATGTATGAAAACAAAAAAACAGTACAACAAACAAAAAGCACTTTATTAATTGAGGAATAATTCCAGATACAACACACTTCTTTTAATCCCTCAAATGGACCATATTTCCTCCTGCAAGAGGGTTTTTCTTATACTACTTCCTGGGCTGACACAGAAATAAGACATGTGAGTTCAATTAGAGAAAGTGGGACAGTGAGAGAGTGCATTTACCTAGAAGACGACAGAAGTGGCATCTTTGAGTAGCTCCTTTTCAACCCCAAAATACATGACTACAGACAAAGCAATCAGAAAACTTCCTCCTGGTTGCCACCTGGACTCTGGACACAGAACAGTTCATTTGAGAGAGGGGGCGACAGAGAGAGAGGAGAGAGGAGAGAGGAGGGAGAGGAGAAGTGGTGGGGGAAGACGGGAGGGGAAGAGGGAGAGAGGGGAGGGGAAGAGGGAGAGAGGGGAGGGGAAGAGGGAGAGGGGAGGGGAAGAGGGAGAGGGGAGGGGAAGAGGGAGAGGGGAGGGGAAGAGGGAGAGAGGGGAGGGGAAGAGGGAGAGAGGGGAGGGGAAGAGGGAGAGAGGGGAGGGGAAGAGGGAGAGAGGGGAGGGGAAGAGGGAGAGAGGGGAGGGGAAGAGGGAGAGAGGGGAGGGGAAGAGGGAGAGAGGGGAGGGGAAGAGGGAGAGAGGGGAGGGGAAGAGGGAGAGAGGGGAGGGGAAGAGGGAGAGAGGAGAAGGGAAGAGGGAGAGACGGGAGGGGAAGAGGGAGAGAAGGGAGGGGAAGAGAAGGGAAGGGGAGGAGGAGAGAGGAGTAGGGGAGAGAGGGGAAGGGGGAGGGGTGAGGGGGAGAGGGAAAGAATCTACAAAGGCCATTCAGGAGAGAGAGGAGGGGAAGAGGGAGAGAAGGGAGGGAGGGGGGAGAGGGTAAGGGGGAGGGGGAAGGGAGAAGGGGAGAGGGAGAAGGGGAAGGAGGAGAGGGAGCATAGGAGGGGAGGGGGAGTAGGAGGGCGAGAGGGGAGGGGAGGGGGAGGAGGGAGTAGGAAGGGAGAAGGAGAGATGGGAAGGGGGAGAGGGAGAGGGGAAGCATGATTGAGTCCCTCCAAATTCTATGACTGTCCTCTCATTGCACGTAGCCAGGTGGAGACCTGGTGATAGGAGTGCCTAGAGAATGTAGCTTGCAGAGGTCAGCCTTTGCAATAACAGAGAGGAACCAGAATAAAACAATATAAAACCAAACAGGCCAACAATGGGCACTACTAGTTAATTAATTTCATACAGAAAAAAAAGTTACGCTAGTATAGGTCATGTTTCTTACTTTAGACAGCAGACATATTGATACACACAACAGTGGTCAAAAGAGAGGTTATGTAAGAGTATGTACTTATCTCAGTGAAAATGCATCTAAAGTAAAGAAAATCCATAACCAAATAGCCATTGTAGTCAGAGACAACACCTATACACACCCAAATAATAGCCAAGGGGTGTGGTGTGTGTGTGTGTGTGAGAGAGAGAGAATATGTGCAAAGTTTCTGAACACAATCAGTAATTTGTCAAAGCCATTTTTTATCATTGCTTTTTTTTCTTTATATTAGACTATTTGATGTGAGATAAATAACCATTGTTAATATTTTTTAGCTCTCTAATTGTTACACAAATTAGAAAAGACAGAAATAAGGTTTGGAAACAGATCTAGTCACACCAAAGATTGTATATAGTAAATACATAAAGAGAACTAGGTGTCTAACTCAACCCTATTAAATCAAATTCCCAATTCTTATTTAAATGCCCATTTTAAAAAGCTTTTGGGTGAAACCTGAACCTATTTTTAAAGACAATCTCATTGTATTTACTATGTTGAAATCCAGGACAGAATAGTTAGAAAACAGTGGGGGAGGGGGGAGGGATAGCATTGGGAGATATACCTAATGCTAGATGACGAGTTAGTGGGTGCAGCACACCAGCATGGCACATGTACACATATGTAACTTACCTGCACATTGCGCACATGTACCATAAAACCTAAAGTACAATAATAACAATAATAATAATAATAAAAATAAAAATAAATAAAATAAAATAAAATAAAATAAAAATGAAAACAGTTGAAAAAATAATCTACAAAGGCCATTCAGGAACCTTTTGGGTGATGCAAAATCATAAATTTATGGCATTAAGAAGCAGTTACCTAAAGTTATTATAAGAAAAAGATTCTAGATTCTAAGTTATTATAAGAAAAAGCCAATGATATTTTTAGGTAATACATTACTTAGGACGAGTAAAATTTTCAATACTCATAGCTAAGTAACCTTCCGTATGTCAAATTATTACATAATATTAAATACAATGTGGAAATCCTGAACTAGAACCTTATAGTTTAAAAATACCAAAAGATAGGCCGACCAGGGTCTTTTAACAATTTTACAAATTGTTAATCAAGTGTCTATAAAGTCTCCATTTCCATAAGCCAAATTAGACACCACCTGACTTTTCTCTTTAAAACTGCACATTCTCAGAAGCAAAAAGTCAACATAATTGAAATTTCTAGCAAAATGTAACTTGCATACCTTGAATAAGAGCATAAGTAGCTTTCAAAAGTAAATAAAGTGAACTTTATTTATCTAGGATTTTATTAAATATGTACACTCAGGATGGGCATGTATTACGTCCCTGCACCCAGTGCACTGAAGTCAAATTCGCGAAACTACCATGATGGCAAAAAAAGACAAACAGCTCAGTTCTAACACACAGCTCTGAAGTGTACATATAAATACTGCTCTCCGGGATCTTCTGTTCCCTTCATATTTTTGATGACTTTATCCAGGCCGTCAACATTTTTTCTATCCCTCCTCATTCCTTTGGCCATTCTTCCATAACCTCTCCTGTCCTCCCTAGATGCCACTATTCTCCCAGCTCACTATTTTTCTTTCTAGCCTTTATGTTCTTCCACAAACTGCCAGTGCTCTTCCACAGACCAAAGCGCCCTAACTAAAGATGGTTATGGTTGTGCAGTACCAGTGTTTCAGTGCAGCGGCAGAATCAATAAATGAGAAAACACTGCTTTGTCAGGCTCCACCAAAGCATTCTGGGAAACTTCACTGCTTTGGGTGGTTACAGAAACTTTTTTTTTTTTTTTTTTTTTTTGAGACGGAGTCTCGCTCTGTCGCCCAGGCTGGAGTGCAGTGGTGCTACTGGATATTAATATCAAGGTTTTTGGTGGGGGGGTTTTTTGCGTATTTTCCCGGAACAGTGACAGATCTTTTCACCCAAACCAATCACCAAAATTAATTACCATCTTTCAGGTACACAGGGCCATTTAGGGCCCTTTGACGGATAGTAACTCATTTGATTTTTTTTTCTTTTTGAGATGGAGTCTTGCTCTGTCGCCCAGGCTGGAGTGCAGTGTCTCAATCTCGGCTCACTGCAAGCTCCACCTCCCGGGTTCACGCCATTCTCCTGCCTCAGCCTCCCGAGTAGCTGGGACTACAGGTGCCCGCCACCACGCCCGGCTAATTTTTTGTATTTTTTAGTAGAGACGGGGTTTCACCATGTTAGCCAGGATGGTCTTGATCTCCTGACCTCGTGATCCCCCCACCTCGGCCTCCCAAAGTGCTGGGATTACAGGCATGAGCCACTGCGCCTGGCCTTACTTGATTTTTTATAACAACTATACAAGATAAAGCATGTAAAGAAATTAACGGAAAATGACTATTCCTATTCACTTCCTACAGTGCTACCAACTACCATATATTGAGTGTTTCTACCCAATTCCAAGCACCATATTTGATAATTTCAATCTTCACAACCCTATAAAACAGACACCCTTTTTATCCTTGTTTCACATATGAGGAAGTTACAGCTTAGAGAGTTTAAATAATTCTTTTCATTCACCAGACCACTGGTGGAGCTAGGATTCAAACCCAGGCAGTCTGAGAATAGAGCTCATAATTTTAGCTACTATTTTTTTAATTTTTGCTATGCAAAAACACAGAACTGTCAGCCTTCCAGCCAGTGTCTTCCCTTCTGCCTGCACCATTCTCATATACATTTAAGTCCCTGGACACAAGGGTAAATTCATAAACATTTTGCACATACTGAGATTTTTGTCAGCTTGGTTCTAAAGCAACAAAGCCTACCTCAAAGATGATTGGAAGAAAAATGGATAAAGAGCTGAGAATCTAAACAGAAATCTCTGAACCAGAGTTTAAATTATAATGGAAATTTATAAACAAATTATCTCATTCAAATAATCTACTGATTTCCAGTCCCAAGTGCTAGTCATTCTCACTTAAAATCACCAATATAAAAATGTTTTAATGATTAACTCAAACTAAATGAAAAGAACTAAGAATCTGATAATCTATTATACCCCAAGGGCTCACAATGTGCACTGTTAGCTGAATAACCACACATGGCCCAGAATAAAGTGTTCCTCAATTAATTTTCTTTGATCAAATATATAAATGGAAAAAAAACTACCAATCAGAACAGGAAAGACTAGGCAGAGTTTTCTATATTTCCATTATATATATATAATATACATTTATCTCCATATGTGTATATATATGTATTCATATATGTGTGTATATATGTATATATGGATGTGTATATACATGTGTCCATATATATACACATACATATATATTTATCTCCATATCCACATTTATGGAGATAAATATATGTGTATGTGTATGTATATATGGAGATAAATATATGTTTGTATATATAAATATATGTGTATATATGGAGATAAATACGTACATATGTATATATATGAAGATAAATACGTGTGTATATATAGGAGATAAATATGTGTGTATATATGGAGATAAATATATATGTGTGTGTATATATATATGGACATAAATATGTGTGTGTGTGTATATATATGGGGATAAAAATACATTTGTGTGTATATATATTATCAATATATTGTATACTAGGCTTCTGCCAGACAAAGACCAAAGAAAATAAGGAAGCACACGAGTGAGCGGACAGCACAGATATTCTGACAAAGTCTTCAACATGAGAGGTGAGGGAGTCAGAGGAAACCAGGCCCACATTAAGAGGAAACTGTGGTGTTCTTAAGCCCTGAAAAGATAGTCTCTTTGAGATCTTTTACAAAATCAACTCCAAGCTGTATCTAGTATTAACTATTCTGCAATTTGAAATAAATTGAAACTAAAATGGCATTATGTTAAAACTCCAAATTTTGGCAATATTGAATATCTTTTAAGTGTAAATATTACTGTTAAACATAATCTAATATGCTATAGAAAAATTCACAAAGGCAGTCATTTGAATATGCAGCTATTTTCATGGAGAAATCAATTACCTTTAGAAACCTCACTTGAATATATAAGAAATTTTTTGAAGATAACAGCTGGCAAGTTGTCAACCACATGACAAATGATACCTATTTACATTACGTGCTATAACCTGGCCCCCAGCTGAAGTCACCGGTCACCTACTGTACACACTGACACTGAACCCAGAGTCATAGATGCAGCAGCAATGCTGTCAAGACTAAGAAGCTAAAGAAAATCCCTCCTTCTTTAGGTGGAATGAGAAAAAATGCTTTTATTTTCAACATTAATTTAAGACATTTTAACACTAAAATCTCTTTTAATGAGGTCCCAAGTGTCAACAATGCCACTTTTGAAAAACAAGTAATAAAAGGAATTCAAATTAAAAATAGCAGATATTTAGTTGAGTCTTTGAAAAGGCAATTGAAAAGTCACACTACAGTTTTCCTACTGCTTTAACCTATCTTCTATGAGTTTACTAGTAAATCAGTCATGATTTTCATCATGAAAAACTACAACTAAAAGCGTTAAGTGATGTCAAAATGAAAAATATTCTCCCCATCCACCCCACTGCCTCAATTCAAGAGGCATTACTGGAGACCTAATTATAAATAGGTTTTATATTTTTACATTGGACTATAAACATGCTAAATTATAACACATCTTAAAAAGCAGGTACTTTAATTGGCTTTAAAAATACTTTTCAAATAAGTCATAATCAAAGATGCTTTTGTTCTAGTATAGCCTTAGAATTATAAAATATAATCCCAAATAAAATAAGATTATGATTTGTATCCACATTTTTGCTCATAAGAAGAGTCCCAATCATATTGTGACAAAATCTAATGCTTCACTGATGTTACAGACATCTTTGATAGGTACTATATCAACTAGAAATTTCCATGTACTAGACCAGTGAACATTAAAATTTGTATCTTCTCAAAAGAACTCCCAATGGAAAACTTGGTAGCTAAAAGTAAAAAAAGAAAGAAGAAATCAAAATGCTGCAAATGTATGCCCGATCATCTTAATAACACAAAAGAAATAATTCCTTAACGAGTTTCCTTTCCAGTGCTTCAAAAAATAGCACTGTATTAAAAAACAGATATTTTAAGACTCCATAATATGTTTCACCCCCCTAAAATAATTGCAAAAATAATCAGTCATCTGCTAGCTATCAAAGGACACTTGCAATGAGCTGCTTACACAGGACAAAATGAGCCGTTTCAAAAGATACTCACATGTCTCTTGAAATCACCCTGTTTTACCACTAGGTTCAAATTTAAGATGATCACTCCCATGTCATCTTCTAAACTGTTTGGATCTTCCAGTTTTAAAATATGTTCAGTTGTTCTAAAAGCAAAAAGCAACAAATAATGCTACCATGTATTACAGGATTGTATTGACCTACACGCATCAGGAGCTTATGGTAAAAGTCTCCTACCTCTGAATAAGGATTAGACACAATGTTAAGAAAGCACAAAATTTAGTGAAAATAAAACAATTATATTCAGGGTAGAGAACCTGTTTGGCATTGTTTAATTCAACAGTTGGTTAACTGACCCCCCTCCCCTACCACCCAAATAAAATGTAAACACTTGTTTTAATTTTAAGTTAGGTTAATGAAACTGAGTATTAACAAATGAAAGTATGAAATCCAATACACACTTTGCATTATAAAATACTTAACATCTGACAAATATATTTGGCACCTAGAAAGCAAAAATCCTTAAAAATACACTGAGAGTTATAACACTTTAAAGCTCTCTTTCATTTGTTCAGATATGATGTTTTTGTCATTTGACCTCAACAGCACCATTTAACATTATCATGAGTTCCCTCTAAAATTCATCAATAACAATTACAAAGTAAAACTACGGTACCTGTTAAGCTCAAGATCACTGAGAATGACAAATGCAGGACCCATGAAATCAGATGTGGTTAAATCTCAATCATATACCTACAAAGAGGGCAGAGGTCAATAACACATTATTATAGTAAAACAACCGAGTTTATCAAATTATTAACAAATGCAATAGGTTGGAAATTTTGAAATCACTCTTTCAGATCCTGAAATACTTTGCATAGTATAGTTAAAGAGAAATTTAGTCAAGCCAATGCAGAGAACAAAATTATTCAATCTTGCCCACTTTGCCTACTATGATCAAAATAACAGCAACAATTTCTTTTAAGGCAGTATTTATACCCATTGAAATGTTATGCACAATGGACCACGCTCTGTAGTTTAAATAGCCTGTCATTAAAATTTAGCATTTTCCACAGTGAGCAGATCTGCCAATTAAATAGAAATTTGCTAAATTTTCTATAGCAATCTCATCCTGCACTCAACTCATGCAGTTTTAACCCAGATGTTGTAGCAATTGGTGCTTACAACTGGTGGCTTGAAGCTCTGTTAAGTATAAAGATATTCCTAATGAGAAAGGCTTTAGTACTTGTCGCCACGGCACTACCAGTAATAATTCTTCCACATTTGGTAGATTTAAATACAATCAATGTATATATATAGATATTATTTTCACTCTGATTTTCACTGGAGTACATCTCATTGAAGAGAAGCATAGAGTTTCAACAAACAGTATAAGGAATTTCTCCTATATTAACATTTTAAATCTGGCCTAATAAAATAATTAATTTTGGCAAGTTCACTTCTAAGAGGACATGAGAAACTGCTGAGAAATGTTTTTAATAAAGGAGCAGATTTAAAAGCCGTCTGTGATTACCTTCACATGTAGCTTTTGATCAAGGCTTTGTACTGGCAATACAACTATCTCATCCCAAACTGGGTTCAAGTTCTTATATATGACTTTACTTTTGTACAGCACCTTCCCAGTCAGCTTAAATTTCACATAAGGATCACTTGTGCCTTTAAAAGAAAAAGGAAACAAGACAGAATTTAAAAATACATGTAAAAGCCTGGGACCTTCACTAAATAAAGATCCTTTCCCCACTCCCCAGGCTAATGTCTCCCTGCACAGAGATTAAAGGCCTCAAAGGTGGAGGATGGAGGGAGACATAAAACAATTTGGGGTAAATGAATGATTCTTTTTTCCCTTTAGTGGTAGAATATAAATGGGCTTCTTGAACATTTTTTTTTGTTTCATTGTGGGTAGGTCACCCCTATACTACTCGCAAAAATTCAAGAAGTAAAATCCACCAGCACCAGCTAACAGGGTCAGAAGTCCTGGAGAGAAGCCGCCCCTCCTAGGAACCGCAGCAAGTCAATGAAAAGTGAAAGAAATCAGTTTCAAACATTTCGCCAGATGGCTGATTCAACAGAATCCTGTACTTGAAAATATAATCATAATAAATAAATCTCTGGAATCACTGGCTCAAAACAAGGCACAATGGGGCTACAAGTGAAACTGGAGGCATAGGGATTAAATTGACAAAGTTGCCATTCTTTGCTGCCTCCCCACCCCTGCACTAAAGCAGCCAACATTGTCTCCACCAGGCCAGCTGAACTCCACATCAGCCAGGGCCTCACCTGGCCGCAGCACCGACACCGCTGATCCGCCCGGCTCCTCCCTGGGAACTTTGAAACAGATGCCAAAAGGGCCGGGCACAGTGGCTCACGCCTGTAATCCCAGCACTTTGGGAGGCCGAGCTGGGCGGATTCACGAGATCAGGAGATCGAGGCCATCCTGGCTAACAAGGTGAAAACCCATCTCTACTAACAATACAAAAAAATTAGCCAGGCATGGTGGCGGGCGCCCGTAGTCCCAGCTACTGGGGAGGCTGAGGCAGGAGAATGGCGTGAATCCGGGAGGTGGAGCTCGCAGTGAGCTGAGATCGCGCCACTGCGCTCCAGCCTGGGCGATAGAGCGAGACTCCGTAAAAAAAAAAAAAAAAATTAATAATGTCCCTCCAGTTACTCTGCCCAAAGCAAAAAGAAGGGCTGATGGCAGACCCTCCTCCACGCTTTTCAGATCAATCAAAGTTAAAAAAAAAATGCCCCAAACATAATACATGAATTATGTATTGTGTGTGTGTTACATGCATGTGCGTCTCAGGCTACAATGCTTGGAATACACTTGTTCATTACTACCTAGTGAACAGTGGGTGAAGAAGGCGCAAATGAATGAGCAATCTCCTTAATGAGGAAATAAATGAAGGCCAGCTGATAACGCTACAAAGAAAGAAAATCTAACTTGGGGAGTTATGATACTATAGTTAATTTTGAAACACGGCACAGTGACTAAGCATAAAAAGACCAACAGCCCCAGTCTGTTCACTGATATCTCCCCTGTGCCTTGGACAGTACCCAAGGTAGGTCCCCAGAATATTTATTGAAATGAATTGCTGATATCAACCTCAAGCCAATATAGTCTAACAATATTATATCAAAAGTTACTTAGGCTACTCTGTCACAACATTTATCAAATCATTAGTATCCATCATGCATTATCACTTCCATCTTTTATTTTTTCAGCTCCTTTTAATATTTCTATTTAGCTCCAGTACTAAATATTACTGAAAATGCAATGCACTACATTTCCCAGGTATTTGAACTGAAATTAACATCGCTATGAAGTAAAATAGCAGCCATGGTTTAAAGCCTTACTAGACTAAGTAAAGGCACAATTTTGAGAAGTCACCCTTCCAGTATTGCAAGGGTACTAACTTTAAACAAAAATTAAATCAGCTGCGAATATACACATATACATAGTCAAATCTCACATTTTAAGTTTGATAACATAGGAGTAGAAGCCCATCAGTCTTTATTTTAAACTTGGACATGCACATGTGGACGCATGCACACACACACACACATGTTGTGTTCAGGGGCAGTTCTGAGAAGAACAGTAAAAATGAACGCATTCACAGCCATTCAGTGAAATGCTCACTAGTGACAGTGCGATCCGCCCACCCCCTCCCTCTTACAGCAAAAGAGAACACCTCTGGGGAGGCCGACTTACACAATCATTCTGATATATATATATGTATATACATATACATATATATACATATATATATATACACATATATATATACATCAAAAAGTGGGGGAAAACTATAATAAAAAGAGGCCTTTAATTAAATGAAATTACCACTCTGGGATCAGGTCTTCATGCTTGTCAGCGTACTCTCAAAATAATCATCTCAAAACTAGGCCTCGGTGGTGTCAGTTTCTCACAGGCAAGGCATACTGGGTAATCCCCAGGCATTTTGACAACTACATAATGTTCAAACTGTTCCATGCGTGAATGGTGGCAGTTGTGTGAAAGAAAATATTGATGTCTGGAATTAATAGGAAAAGGGACCGGGGTTTACAAAGCCAAACAAGGAAAGAGGGTGTCAAGTTAGTGCCGTGTTAATTGTTAGGGAAAATTTGAGAGAGGGGGAGCACATTGTGATTTTCTCTCGGAGCCTAAGTGCCTCACTGTCACAGAAGTGACATCTCAACTAGGCAGCTTCTGAAAAGGGGTCGGCCACTCAGGAATGCAACTCCCAGATTATACAAATGATGAGTGACACCTGAATGGGTGGACTTTAACCTTGTTCACTGGGAGCTTCAGACACAATGAGGCTCTTGTAGTAGTGTGGTACTCGGTGAGGAGAATGAAGCCAGGAGTCCAGAGACAGTGCCTCTATTCTGGGGCAGTCACCAATTCTGCCATTTGGACCTGAAGGAGTCCCTCAGCCTCAGACGTAGACTGATTATCAAGATGTTATGCATTCATGGCCTGAGTGTCCTGCTCCATTCCAAACACACAGCAGTACATATATATATATATACACACACACACATATATATGCTGAGCAAAACTAACAGCCAGTCATCAGTCCTCTAAAAATGTTGCACCCACTTCCCTTCCTAATGACTATGTGTGACAGCCCTTGTTTCTACTCTTGCTCACTGACACCACGGGTCATCAAGTCTCCCTCGATGCTGCATCTGTCAGGCATGCTAATGTGCCACAAACAGCTTCTGGCCATTTCTGAGCATGGCTCCGTGCTGAGCACTCCAGGAGGTTACAAAGTGCATTCATCCCAGATCCTGCTCTTCTTCACCTAAGGGGCAGCAGGCAACCCAGAAATATACCACGAAGTCCAAGACAGAAGTGTCCCAACAGAAGTGAATCTGGGAGCCCGGCGTGGTGGCTCATGCCTGTAATCCCAGCACTTTGGAAGGCTGAGGCCGGTGGATCACAAGGTCAGGAGATCGAGACCATCCTGGTTAACACAGTGAAACCCCAGTCTCTACTAAAAATACAAAAAAAAAAAAAAAAAAAATTAGCTGGGCATGGTGGCGGGTGCCTGTAGTCCCAGCTACTCAGGAGGTGGAGGCAGGAGAATAGCATGAACTCGGGAGGCAGAGCTTGCAGTGAGCCAAGATCATGCCACTGCACTCCAGCCTGGACAAAAGAGCAAGACTCCATCTCAAAAAAAAAAAAAAAAAAAAATAGTGAAGGAGAGAAGGAGACCCAAAATGTCTAGAGTGGTGTGGTGCCGAGCATGCATTTCAATCCATCCAGAGATTGAGGGAAGAACATATAATGAGAAATAAAGTTGTAAAAAACAGATTTGAGTCAGAGGCCCAAGTACCCTATAAAAGCAAAATAAGCGGTTCAGTTTATAATCTGTAATAAATACAGGTGTTTTATTTTCCTCTTCTCTTGTCTTTTTTTAATTTTTAAGAAAGGTAGTATAGGCACACAACTCTGAAAGGGATGAAAAGTAAAATCTCTACCCTAGTACTGGTTCGCTGATTCTCATTTGTCTAATATACCCACCATAAATAGTTTCTTGGGCGTTTTACAGGAAAAAAATATATAAGAATTGTTTTTAGTGGACTCATGCTTTCACAATTAACATTCCTTGGAGTTCTGCTCATATCAGCAATATAGATCCACTGTTTTTTAAAAAACTAACTGCATTGTGTTAGTTTATGTAACTAGTTACTAAATAATGGATATTAATATCTTTTCCATTTTTATTAACTAGTACAAACAATACTGCAATAGACATCCTTCTATAATTATCTTGGAGTCTGTAAGTGATGATATTCAGAAGAAAATTTTAACAATGAAACTGCTGGAGAAATGAATATGAAGGGCCCATGATTTTGTCCTTTGCTTATGGATTTAAATGAGCCCCTTTATTATGGAAGTCAATCAGCCATTGACTATAAGTCTTGTCAGAATTTGTTGAGACTTACGTTATTTCTGGCAATAAGTGATTTTCATTTTTATTTCATCAAATTTTCCTAAGTTGTATTTATGGCTTTGTAGTTTAACATCCTGTTTAGAAGCAATGTTGTCACTACAAATGGTTTTTTGTTTGTTTTGAGACGGAGCCTCCCTCTGTCACCCAGGCTGGAGTGCAGTGGCGCGATCTCGGGCTCACAGCAAGCTCCGCCTCCTGGCTTCATGCCATTCTCCTGCCTCAGCCTCCCAAGTGGCTGGGACCACAGGCGCCCGCCACCACGCCTGGCTAATTTGTTGTATTTTTAGTAGAGATGGGGTTTCACCGTGTTAGCCAGGATGGTCTCTATCTCCTGAACTCGTGATCCACCCGCCTTGGCCTCCCAAAGGCTGAGATTACAGGCGTGAGCCACCACGCCCAGCCTGTCACCACAAAATTTTCAATTAATTCAGCTATGTTTTCTTCCACTGATTTTATAGTCTTTCTTTTTTTTTTACACCACTTAAGCCTTTGGCTCATCTGGAATTATTTTAGTATGAAGAGGGAAGGAAATTCAGTTTCACTCATGAGCAGCAGGGTAAAGTGTTTGGAGCCAAGGTTTAGAAATATAAATCCGACAGCAGCTTATAATTTAGAATGAAGAAAGAAGGTAAAGCTAGGAAACCTTATAACTGAGAAAATATAGCAACAGGGAGTTGAGGACTGAGGAGAAAGCTGGGACCAGACCACAAGAAGGACCTACTCAAGGTTTTGCAAAGTGCCCTAAAAAGCACTTCCATAGAACTTCATCTCGAGAGACACCCCGCGGACGGGAAAGGGTATGTGATCCAAACCATTTAGAAAAGCTGCTTACTATTGGCCAGCCGCGGTGGCCGCCTGTAATCCCAGCACTTTGGGAGACTGAGGCAGGTGGATCATGAGTTCAGGAGATTGAGGCCATCCTGGCTAACACGATGAAACCCCGTCTCTACTAAAAATACAAAAAATTAGCCGGGCGCGGTGGCGGGCGCCTGTAGTCCCAGCTACTCGGGAGGCTGAGGCAGGAGAATTGCGTGAGCCCGGGAGGCGGAGCTTGCTGTGAGCCAAGATTGTGCCACTGCACTCCAGCCTGGGCAGCAGAGGGAGACTCCATCTCAAAAAAAAAAAAAAAGAAAAGAAAAATAAAAACAAGAAAGAAAAAAGAAAAACTGCTTACTATTTCCTAGCCTAGAACTTTCATAATATAGCATAAAATATTAAACTATGCTAAGAAATGCAGTACAGACAAATTACAGACTGGATGCAGTGGCTCATGCCTATAAATCCCAGCACTTTGAGAGGCCAAAGCAGGAGGATCACTTGAGGCCAGGAGTTTGAGACCAGCCTGTGTGACACGGTGAGACCCCATCTCCACCAGAAAAAAAAAAAAAAAAAAAAAAGTTGCTTCAAAAAATTAGCTAATTGTGGTTGCATGTGCTTGTGGTCCTAGCTACTCAGGAAACTGATGCAGGAGAACTGCTAGAGCCCAAGATTTTGAGTTTAGGGTGAGCTAGGATTATGCCACTGCACTGTAACCTGGCTAACAGAGCAAGACCGTGTCTCTCTAAACAAACAAAATAAAAAAACCTTAAACTTTTCTACTCCATATTTTACAAATTTATTTAAATATAGAAAACATTATTTGGACCACCTATGAGTGTATTATTAAATTTCTTCAAATAAAAGCTCCTGGAAGGTAAGATTAATGCCCAGAGGTGCCTAATATGCCTGGTAGATGGATTATACTCATGTGATGAATGAATGAATAAATTTTGAAGTTAGATAGACACGGTGAATTAAAATCTCAGGCTTTCCTTTTACTAACTGTGTAACTTTGGGCCATTTACTCAATTTCCTTATGCTGTAGATCTTCTCTTGTAAGATAGAAAACTACCAACTTCAAGGGATTATTTTGAGAACTGAGTGATCCAATATACTTCAATGATAGCAGGCTTCAGCCATTTGCTGAGAATGCCTCACTAGTGCTATTAAGTATTACTACTCAAGTTATAAAGGGGAAGAGTGTATGACAATGCATGCAGCAATAATTATTCATTTATTTTACTTTAATTTTCCAAGTTAATGTACCCTGATTTGTTTCTATAGTATTTCTTCTATTGCCACCTCTAAAGGTGTGAAAATTATATCATATTCTCTTAAGTTTGATAAAAAATTCCTTATCTTACTTCTCACAGGGATTCCGTGTGGTTTGAGAAAATTTCCATAAAATAATCTGAGCTGTCCTAGAAGGAAAGAGCTGTATAAAAATTAAAAATCACTAAGTCCTCATAAGGACTGGCTATTTCTTTACCTACTGTTGTATTCACTGAGGATTTCAGAGCACTTTGGAGATATAATTGATACAAATAACAGGCAGCTCAGTAAGGACCTATGGCAACTCAAGTCTATCATCAGGAAAGAGTCACTAAGAACCATAGAATTTGAAGATTTTGATCTCCCCTTCATTTTACTTACCATCTTTAGGAACTCTTACCACCTCAAGAGTGCTCTGAAGAACATGGCTGGTACCAATACAAACGGCAAATAGAAACAGACAATATCACATTGAATGGCTCAAGAACAATTGTCATATGCAAATAAAATGAACCTATAATGCAGCTCTAATTACAAACAACTTCTCTTTGCTTTTCTTTTGATATAACTCATAGCTATGGAAAAGGTTAATATGCAGATATGTACTTAGACTTTATATGCTTAAATGTACATGCACACACATACTTATCATAAACAGGGATCAGTCTTTATACAGTATTATTCACCTGCTTTCTTCAATTAATAAGACATCAGTCTTATTAATTGTATATATATATACATACTTTTTTCCCCCCAAGATGGAGTCTTGCTCTGTGGCTCAGGCTGGAGTGCAGTGGCATGATCTTGGCTCACTGCAACCTTCTCCGCCTTCTGAGTTCGAGCACTTCTCCTGCCTCAGCCTCCCAAGTAGGTGAGATTACAGACGCCCACCCTCACGCCCAGCTAATTTTTGTATTTTTAGTAGAGACTAGGTTTCACCATGGTGGCCAGTCTGGTCTGGAACTGCTGACCTCATGATCTGCCTGCCTCGGACTCCCAAAGTGCTGAGATTACAGGCATAAGCCACCATGCCCAGCCCATAAATATATTTCTATGATTCAATTTAATGTTCACTTTATGTGTATGTCTGTGCATATACATGTACCAACTTACTATGCAACATTTTTTAAAAACTAGCATTCCTAACGTGGACTAAAAATCCACTGTGTTGAATACAAAAGCATTATTTGTAGGAAAAGCTTACTTA